>NC_081854.1:9135590-9220590 GCF_963259705.1 Myotis daubentonii
ATCTGATAAGGGGTTACTATCCAAAATTTATAAAGAACTTATATATAACAACACCAAAAACAAAACAAAACACACACAAAATAATTCAATTAAAAATGGGCAAAGAATGTGAACAGGCACTTCTCCAAAGAGGACCCACTGATGGCCCATAGACATGAGGAAAGATGTTCAGCGTCACCAATCATCAGATAAATGCAAATTAAAACCACAATGAGATATCAGAATGGGTGTCATCAATAAATCAACAAACAAGTGCTGGCGAGGACGTGGAGAAAAGGGAGCCCTCGTGCACTGCTGGTGGGAACGCAGGCTGGTGCAGCCACTGCGGAAAACGGTGTGGAGTTTCCTCAAAAAATTAAAAATGGGACTGCTTCGTGACTCCGTGAATCCACTTGCGGGAATATACCCCAAGAAACCTGGAACCTTAATTCAAAAGAATGTGTGCACCCCCGTGTCCATTGCAGCATTATCAGCAAGCGCCAAGATCTGCAAACAGACCACGTGCCCATCAGTAGGTGAGTGGATAGAAAAGCTGTGGTACATTTACACAGTGGAATACTATGCAGCTGTAAAAAAAGAGAAGGAAATCTTACTTTTTAAAAAATATATTTTTATTGATTTCGGAGAGGAAGGAAGAGGGAGAGATAGAAACATCCACGATGAGTGAGAATCATGGATCAGCTGCCTCCTGCAAGTCCCCCACTGGGTCTCGAGCCCAAAACCCCGGGCATGTGCCCTTGACTGGACTCGAACCTGGGACCTTTCAGTTCGCAGGCCGAGGCTCTATCCACTGAGCCAAACCGGCTAGGACAGAAATCGTACTTTTTATGACAGTTTGTACGAACGTGGAGATTATTATGTTAAGCGAAATAAGCCAGTCAGAGAAAGACACATACTGTATGATCTCACTTATATGTGGAAGCTAATGAACAAAATGAACTAGCAAGCAAAATAGGGCCAGAGGCATGGATACATGGAACAGACGGACAGATCTCAAGAGGGGATGGAGGGTGGGGGCACTGGAAGAGATTAGCCAAAGAACATCTATGCATAGGGGCATAGCCCGTGGATACGGACGACAATGAGGTGAAGGCTGCGGGAGGGGGAGAGGGACCAGGACTGGGTAGAGGGGAGCAAAGGGGGAAAAAAAAATGGGAGACATCTGTAATAGTGTCAACAATCGGAAAAAAAAAAAAAAAGATGATGGTTAAAAGCTTTCCACAGATGTTATCTTCACCGGCTTTCTTTCCAGTGTGCAATTCCCCATTTCTGTACGATGCGAGGGCTAACGGAAGACTTTCCCCTGTCCGTTGACTTATGGAGCTCCCTTCCAACATGTCCTCTCCACTCACGCAGGATTTGGAGAAGAGCGAAGCTTTCCCTGAAAGGACAAAGCAGAAACATCCTCCCCTCCCTCTCCCCTATCTTGCCTTGTAGGGCTGGGCCCTCAGCCCAAGCCCCCTCCTTTTCTGAGTGACCACAAGAATGCCGCCGGTATTGACCTAACTCCCCCAACCACCACCTGAGTGGACCAATGAAGCTCCAGGAATGCAGCCAAGGTCCTGATAAGGCTATAGTGGGGGACGGCCCAAGCCTCAGAATGTGCTGGTCACTTCCTGACCTTTGTGCTGTAAGACCCTGATGAAAAACCCTGACCTAAATGACCAATCTCTGTAACCCACGTCACCCCCTAAGCCCAGCCAAATAACTAGCCCTATATAACCTTTGTTCTCTTGGAACTCGGGGCTCTCTCTTGCATCCAGTAATGGAGGGGGGGGGGGGCGGGGGGCGGGGACCAAACGAGCTTGTATTAAAAACTCTCTGCTTTTGCATCAGAAGAGGCTCCCTGGTGGTGGATTATTGGGGACCCCGAACTCTGGGCGTAACATCCCCACCTCCCTTTCCTTCGGAGGGTCTCTCTTAGCTGTGCCTCTTCAGATGGCTCTTAAGCGATGAATTATTCGCGTAGCCTTGCCCACACTCCGCACACTTATAGGGCCTCTCTCCAGTGTGGATCCTCGTATGCATGGTGAGCGTCCAGGACTTGTGGAAGGCTCTCCCACACTCCTTACATTTATGGGGCTTCTCCGCAATGTGTCTGAAGAAGTGTTTCTTGAGGTGCAGCGAATATCGGAAGGTTTTCCCACACTTCTGACATGCATGGGGCTTCTCTCCAGTGTGAACGCTCCTGTGTTTCATAAAGTACGAATGATAAGTGTAGTATTTCCCACAATCTTGACACCTATAGTTTTTCTCTCCGTTCCACGTGCTCCTGTGTGACTCAGCATGTGGAACCTGGGCGAAGCTTTTCCCACTCGGATTATTCTTGTTCTTCGTCTGCGCTGGGTAAGATTGCACCGGCACAGCAGGCGTGGGGTTCCGTTGGGGAATGTTCTCACGCTCACTGGACCCGTAAACTTTCTCTTGAACCTGAGTCTCGCGTGCCCTAAGGACACAGTCTTCCGGGAAGACTTTCCCCAATTCGTAGACGTGTACCCCCCGAAATGTTTTATCAGGCGCACGAAGCGCACGATTCTGATTCTTGACCCGTGCGACCGATCGCCGCTCTGTAGGCGTTCTCACACTCGGAGCTGACCGAATGCGCTGCTGCGATCCTCTGTCGCCCTCTCTGTTTTCAGAGGTTTTGTGGCTACCCCTTAAGACACAACCTGCATGCAAAATATTTTGGGGGGGGTGTTTTTTGGTGGGATCTCCCTGCGGAGGCACGAGCTTCTCCCTCGTTTCACAGGCTGGAACCAGACAGCCGTCTCTCTCTTGGGCAGCCGCCACGCACCTCCCCCTCGGCCCCCTCCGCCTGTGTGGCTCCTCTGCTCTGAGGCCGTCCAAGTCTCCTCCTGGAGTGGGATGGTTGCTCGTGAAACACACTCTGTCGGCTTCACGGACTGTGTTTTTAGCAAGAATGTCCTGCCGAGAGGCTGAGTCTTCGGTTTTCTGTCGAATCACCTCACCTGAAATACAGCGCCCAAGAGTTAAGTTCTTGGTTGAGAGTGAAGACGGGCTGGAGAGGATAAAACAGGTAAATGGCCGTCTGGGCTTCTTTCCTTTTTAAATATGCTTTAAAGTTATTTTTATTGATTTTAGAGAGAGGAAGAGAGAGGGATAGAGAGACAGAAACATCTGTGAGAGAAACATCGATCGGATGCCTCCTGCACACCCATACTGGGAATTCAGCTCAAAACCCAGACATGTGGCCCTGACCGGTTTGGCTCAGTGGATAGAGCGTCAGCCTGCGGACTGAAAGGTCCCAGGTTCGATTCTGGTCAAGGGCATGTGCCTTGGTTGCAGGCACATCCCCAGGAGGGGGTGTGCAAGAGGCAGCTGATCGATGTGTCTCTCTCATCGATGTTTCTAACTCTCTATCCCTCTCCCTTCCTCTCTGTAAAAAAATCAATGAAATATATTTTAAAAAAACCCCAAAACCCAGACATGTGCCCTGACTGGGAATTGAACCACGACCTCTTAGTTCATGGTTTGACAACTCTCAACCACTGAGCCACATCGGCCAGGCTAATATGCTTTTTCAAAAAAAAATTGATTTTGCACTGGCCGGTTTGGTTCACTGGATAGAGCGTCGGCCTGGGAACTGAAGGGTTCCAGGTTCGATTCCGGTCAAGGGCATGTACCTTGGTTGCAGGCATGTCCCCAGTGGGGGGTGTGCAGGAGGCAGCTGATTGATGCTTCTCTCTCATCGATGTTTCTAACTCTCTATCCCTCTCCCTTCCTCTCTGTAAAAAATCAATAAAATATATTTTTTTAAAAAAAATTGATTTCAGCCCCGGGTGGTGTTGCTCAGTGGTTAGAGCATTAGCCTGCGAACAGAGGGGTTTCAGGTTCGATCCCCGGTCAGCGGGCCCCTAGGCTTGCTTTCGGCCGGCTCAGTTTCCCCACTCAGACGATCTCTGAGTGCATTCCTTTTCCGCAAATCAATTCTCACCGGCTTTTGCTGCCATTTATCTCTTGTTTGAATTCATTCTCACGAGAGGGCAAGGACGCAGAGCAGGGTCTCCGGCCGCAGGCCACCACCCTGATCACCGCTGACAAGATGTCCAGTCCCACGGGGGGAGACCCTAGTCTACCAGCAGCAGCCGTGTCTCTGGACCGTAACAAGCCGGGTCCCTGTCAGCTGCCTCCTGAACCCTGGAGGGCCGGCTCCCCTCCGGGCGCAGGACGGGCCTTACCGACGGAGGCCAGGTTCCGGATGATCTCCAGCATCACATCTCGGTAGAGGGCCCTCTGCTCCGGGCCCAGCAGGGCCCACTCCTCCTTGGTGAAGTTCAGCGCCACATCCTTGAAGGTCACCGCGTCCTACAAGTAAACACCCTTAGGCTCACTGGGTGCTCTTACAAGGTGAACTGTGTCCCCTCCCGAAGGTACGCTGCAACCCTAACCCCAGGCCCTTGAATGGGAACTGATTTGCAAATAGGCCCTTTGCAGATGCAAAGGCAATAAGATGAGGTTGGAAGCCAAGATCAACAGTAATTAATATAAATGCAAGAAGTCCCCCAGAAGGCTGAGTTTGGGCTTTGATATTCACAGGGTGAATATTTGCATGTTATTACCTACTGCTGACCCAATGGTCTAACGCAGTGGTCGGCAAACCGCGGCTCGGGAGCCACATGCGGCTCTTTGGCCCCTTGACTGTGGCTCTTCCACAAAATACCACGTGCGGGCAACAACATACAAACCTGACTTACCCAAACTTTCCAAGGAGATGCAAGGCCACTGTTCACATTAGTGTTTTGTCAGTCATTGTCATGATTTAATTTTATGGATATTGTAAGGTAAATTGTAAGGAATTTAATTTTATCAATAAATAATATCGTTATTAAGTATGATATCGAGTTTTATTAACATACCTATAGTTTAAGACTTAAAACTTTAAGTAAAGTTTATTAATTTTAGGGAACGTTGTGGAGTGAAAGAAGATATAGTGTCGAGGATGGAGAAAGGTGTGTTGAGATGGTTTGGACATATAGAGAGGACGAACGAAAGGAGATGGACGAAACAAGTACACAAGACGAGTGTGGATGGGAGAGTTGGAAGGGGTCGACCTCAGCGAAGGTACCTCAATCAGACTGAGGACGTTTTTTAGCAAAGGCCAGCTTAGGAGTACCCTAATTAAGTTAATAACAATGTACCTACCTATATAGTTCAAGCTTAAAAAATTTGGCTCTCAAAAGGAATTTCAATCGTTGTACTGTTGATATTTGGGTGTGTTGACTAATGAGTTTGCCGACCACTGGCCTAAGGCAAACTCCCCCAAACCTGACAATCTTACTGTTTACTAAACATTACCGTTGATATGTCTGTTTGCATTCCTAAAAGGCAATTGTGTATTCCAGTAAATAAAAGCAGCTAGGAACGGAGACTCAGAGGAACTTGACGACTACGGTGAAGCTTTCCCTGGCTTCCCCCCATAATTCCAAGTTAATATTTCTTGTCTTGTGTGTCGATTGGCGCGTCAGCTCTTTCTCCAAGCCTTTGAACCCGAAAGCCACGCTGGCCAGGGCCTTTCACCACACAGGAGCAGGGTGGGAAGAGGAAATCTGAACAGACCCACAGAGGGAAGACGTCACATGACAACGGAAGTGGAGGCTGGAGTGATGTGTCCACCAGCCACGGAACGCAAGGACAGGCTGTTGTACACAGGGTGTCCCAACACACGTACGCACACCTTAGCGGCTGGTAGCGCGATGGAGGTTTCTTTCCTTTCAGCCAGACTAACCTTTGAGCCAAGGAAATGCATCCTAAAATGCTACTGGAAGTCTGAAAACGCAGTGGCAGTACACACACTGCCCCTGCAATTATTCAGAGTGTGGGTATACACTTTAGCAGCTGATAACTCACTTGATTTTCACTCCTTTTCAGGTTCAACTGATTTGAAATACTGGGTGAAGCCAGACTCAGTTTTTAACAAGGAGCACTTATCCACTAGAATTTTTTATGGGGTTACATCAGAGAAAAAGTTGACGGCACAAAATTGGCAGCGGTTGATGAATTGAGGGCGCGCAGGTGCCAAACGAAATGATTCTTGATGTTAGTGATTCCATTGCTTGCGTTATCAGCAGCGCCTGAACCAGAAGGTCGCCAGTTTGAAAACAGGCATTGAACAAAAAAAATTGTTATTTTTTAAAAAAATATTGTTATTACCCTAGCTCAGCGGTTCTCAACCTGTGGGTCCCGACCCCTTTGGGGGTCGAACGACCCTTTCACAGGGGTCGCCTAAGACCATCGGAAAACACAGATATAATTACATATTGTTTTTGTGATTAATCACTATGCTTTCATTATGTTCAATTTGTAACCATGAAAATACATCCTGCAGATCAGATATTTACATGACGATTCATAACCGTAGCAACATTAGAGCTATGAAGTAGCAACGAAAATAATTTTATGGTTGGGGGTCACCACAACATGAGGAACTGTATTAAAGGGTCGTGGCATTAGGAAGGTTGAGAACCACTGCCCTAGCTGGTTTGGCTCAATGGATAGAGTGTTGGCCTGCAGACCAAAGGGTCCCAGGTTTGATTCTGGTCAAGGGCACATGCCTGGGTTGCAGGCTTGGTCCAACGTGCAGGAGGCAGCCGATCAATGATTCCCTCTCATCACTGATGTTTTTATCTCTCTCTCTCTTCCTCTCCCTTCCTCTCTGAAATCAATAAAAAATATATTTAAAATATATATTTTTATTGATTCAGAGAGGAAGGGAGAGGGAGAGAGAGATAGAAACATCAATGATGAGAGAATAATTGATCGACTGCCTCCTGCACACCTCCTACTGGGGATGGAGCCCTCAACCGGGACATGTGCCTTTGACCAGAATCGAACCTGGGACCCTCAGACCTCATGCCGGCGCTCTATCCATTGAGCCAAATCAGGTAGGGCTCCAGGCTATATTTCATATTTTAAGTGAAACTTTAAAAAAAGGGCAGAGGATCTGTATCGCAAAACACAGGCTTATCAGTAGGGAATAGGCTGGAGGAGACAGGATAGAAGCAAGACATCCAGGCATCACCTTGTTATGTAGCTTTTAACTGGGAAGCATGTAGTGTTTGCCTCTTCAAACACAAGAAAACAATCTGCCAAATGGAAAGGCTGAAATAAATACAGTAGGCAGCCCTGGCTGGTGTGGCTCAGTGGGTAGAGCGCCGGCCTGCGGACCGAAGGGTCCCAGGTTCGATTCCAGTCAAGGGCACATGCCCGGGTTGCAGGCTTGGAGATTCTCTCTCATCATTGATGTTTCTCTCTCTTTCCCTCTCCCTTCCTCTCTGAAATCAATAAAAATATTTTTTAAAAAGGAAATCAAGAAAATAATTGTGTTTTATAAAGAAAATGTCCATGTCAACAGCCCCTTATATTCGCTGCCGAGAGCATAAGGGAGCTCATTTTCATGACACGAGGGGCCTTGAAAAGATGGAAGGAACTAGAGGGATGTTATTCCCGGGTGGCCAGGAGCCGTGAACAGGGTGTAAGCACCATAAGGCAGGACAGAGGAAGGATTTCCAGGTTCGCCCTCATCATCTCCATTTTAAAATATATATATATTTTTATTGATTTTCAGAGAAGAAGGAAGAGGGAGAGAGAGAAACATCAATGATGAGAGAATCACTGATAGGCTGCCTCCTGCACGCCCCCTACTGGGGATGGAGCCTGCAACCGAGACATGTGCCCTTGACCGGAATCGAACCCAGGACCTTTCAGTCCGCAGATTGACGTTCTATCCACTCAGCCAAACCGGGCAGGGTTTATTTTATTTTTTAATCCTCACTTGAGGATATTTTTTCATTGATTTTTGTGGAGAGAGTGGAAGGGGGGGGGGGGAGAGAGAGAGAGAGACATGATGTGAGCCCCTGACCGAACCTACAACCCAGGCACACGCCCTTGACCAGGAATCGAACCTACGACCCTTTGGTGCTAGGGCTGACGCTCTAACCACCGAGCTTCGTTTGATTTTTTTTGACTTTGAAGTCCTATTTTCTAGCCATGAAAGAGAAAACCACAGGCCCAGAAAGGTGAGCTAAAATCCTATGATCCCAAACCTAAATTTCATACTTGACTGAACCGCCGTTTTTTTATTTTATTGATTTTTTACAGAGAGGAAGGGAGAGAGATAGAGAGTTAGAAACATCGATGAGAGAGAAACATCGATCAGCTGCCTCCTGCACACCTCCCACTGGGGATGTGCCCGCAACCCAGGTACATGACTCTGACCGGAACCGAACCCGGGATCCTTCAGTCCGCAGGCCGACACTCTACCCACCAAGCCAAACCAGTTTCGGCCGAAGCGCCGTTTTAACCTTCCCCAGAAACCTCATCTGAATGCGGACCAGTAGTTTTATTGCTAGCTTTACCCCGTGGCCTGATAAGTTTCTATCGCACGAGTACAAAAAAAACGTTTCTACATAAATGTTAAAGGCACGCCTTAAAATTACATACCCAGTGCATTTTTGTTGGGGTCCAACCCCAGCAGGTTCAGGGGTTCCCAAAGGTGTGGACGGAGTCGGCGAAGATGAAATGACACGGAGACAGCGTTCAGTTGATCAGCATAGGGAGGCTCTTCCTTTATTCTCCTGTTACATCTGTATTTATAGCAGTTGATTTTAATCCTACCCATTCCATTCCAAAGGTTAGGGCATTTGTTATCTCCATTCCAAGGTTGTTCGTAGTTAAAGTGATTAACTGCCCGCCTGGCACTTAGCTAAGGGTTTTACGGATTCCCTCCCTTATTCCTGTTAATCCCTAACTCCAGGGAAAAATCCCCACCTGGGGAAACAACCTTTCCCAGAGAGGTGGCCTTGGTTAAAACACATAGCGCTAAGTAGGGGAGCAAACATATTAAGAACAGTATGCCATATACGCCAGGTCCCTTGAAACATATGCTGTGCAGATGTTTCTTCCCTGCAGCGACTGTGCCAAGCAGCAAGGAGAGACCGGCTTCGGGCACATTTTGAAGTTATCTGTTACATGTTCTTACAAGCTAAAATCTTTTTGAAAGTATGATACTTTGTAAAACACGGTGCAATATGGAAACACAAGAATTCTCGTGATCCGCCTGCAATGCCGTCAACCGGGGCGGAATTTTTCTGAGCAAGCAAGCACCTGCCTTCTCCAGGGCTCACAAAGTGCAAGATCAAAACAGCTCCCATTCCCTTCCCCCAAAGAACCTTTCTTTGCTTTTATCAGCAGCTCCCTCGCCCCACCCTGCTTCCTAGAAAGCCTCCCACTTGGTACAGCCCTTGGGGTCCTGCCGGTAGCTGGGTGGGCTGCTGCCCCATTCACAAACCACTTAATTTGCTCTTTATAATCTTTTAAAAATATATATATATATTTTAAAATATATCTTTATTGATTTCAGAGAGAGAGGAAGGGAGAGAGAGATAGAAACATCAATGATGAGAGAGAATCATTGATTGGCTGCCTCCTGCACGCCCCACACTGGGGATCGAGCCCGCAACCCAGGCATGTGCCCTTGGTCAGAATCGAACCCGGGGCCCTTCAGTCCGCAGGCCGACACTCTACTCACTGAGCCAAACCGGATAGGGCTAAAAAAATATTTTTAATCATTTCAGAGAGAAACATCAATGATGAGCGAGAACCCTTGATGGTCTGCCTCCTGCACGCCCCACACTGGGAATCGACCCGGAATCGGACTGCAACCTTCTGAGTCATAGATCGATACGCAACCACTGAGCCACGCCGGCCGGGCTCATTTGCTCTTTAAACGGTTGAATTTTGGTTTTTAGCACAGCTAAAACGGCCCTGTCGTCTCAAAATTCTCCAGGGCCACAAACAACCCATAATCTTCCAGTCGGAACGGTGCTTCTGTATCTTAAATATACCAATTCCATTTATCGAGAAATATGCAACCAAATTTTTGGAATCCAAAGATTCAGATATTGATGTTGATACCCAAACACCCAGCTGAGGTTCTTCCCCGGACCGTGTCTCTCAAAGTTGAAAAATAAAAATCTTGGCCCCTAGTCGGTTTGTCTCAGTGGATAGAGCGTTGGCCTGTGGACTGAAGGGTCCCGGGTTTGATTCCAGTCAAGGGCACATGCTCAGGTTTCAGGATTAATCCCCAGTAGGGGGCATGTAGGAGGCAGCTGACCAATGATTCTCTCTCATATTGATGTTTCTCTCTCTCTCTCTCTCTCTCTCTCTCTCTCTCTCTCTCTCTCTCTCTGTTTCTTCCTCTCTGAAACCAATAACATATATTAAAAAAAGAATAAAAATCTTGGACCAGAAGATTTTTATCATCGGATTCATTGGACGTGGCGGAGGCCCTAGAGAGGGTGGCCACCAATGGCCTCTTATTGAGGGGCTTATATTTGCTAGAGCTTCCTCATTTCCTCCTTTGCGTTACCTCCCGATTGGTCTACCCTTTGGATAGTCTTAGTTTATTTAAGTCTCTCCAGCCACATTGTAACTATGCGCTCCTCCTGTGCCACCCATCAGCAGCATTATAACTAGGCGTTCTGCTCTGCCCGTGTGGTTAGGCACCTAGAACTTTCTTCTTCCCCCTTCCGGCTCCGCCTCTCTGCCTAACTGCCCCTCACTCCTCTCAGGGTTGGGCCTGAAGACCCCGGAGCAATCACTCCTCTGAAGCTCCCAGGACCTCGCGTTTCCACAGAACAGAAAGCAGTGTGACACTGAAGGACAGCGATGAAATGCTTGGGAGCAAAACTAGACGCCAAAGGCAGAGAATCTAGGTTTACGCTGCAGTCGCCCAGCTGGAAATGTCCGGCCTGGATGTCATGAACTGCAAAGTCAAAAATGGCTCTGGCGCTCTCTCTCTCTCTCTCTCTCTCTCTCTCTCTCTCTCTCTCTCTCTCTCTCTCTCTCATTTACTGTTTTAACTCACGGAGAAACCTTGTGCTCTAAAAATCCTATCCTACTGCCCTACCCCGGTTTCCTCAGTGGATAGAGCAGTGGTTCTCAACCTTCCTCACGCCGCGACCCTTTAATACAGTTCCCCATGTGGTGGTGACCCCCAACCATAACATTATTTCCGTTGCTACTTCATAGCTCTAATGTTGCTGCTGTTATGAATCGTCATGTAAATATCTGATCTGCAGGATGTTTTTTCATGGTTTACAAATTGAACATAAGGAAAGCATAGTGATTCATCACAAAAACAATATGTAATTCTATCTGTGTTTTCCGATGGTCTTAGGCGACCCCTGTGAAAGGGTCGTTCGACCCCCAAAGGGGCCGCGACCCACAGGTTGAGAACCGCTGGGATAGAGCATCTGGCTGCCGGGTTCTGGGCTCCATCCCCAGAAAGTATGATACTTTGTAAAACACGGTGCAATATGAAAACACAAGAATTATATGTAAAAAACGTGGCTGTGTGCATCATAACAGCAAGAAAAGGCCCTCCCCCACTTGCCTGGGGCATCCAAGTCACGGGCCTGGAGAAGCCGGGCTTTGAGATAAGCGGCCAGCATTCCGCCCCTATCTGGAGTTTGTGGTTTCCAAGGAAACAGCCAGCAGGGATGATAAACCCTCCGCCAACGGCTCAGCGGGTGCCTATCTCAGCGGCGGCTTCGTTTAAATCGAGTCCCCTCCCCCCCCCCCCCCCCGCAGTGAAGGACCCCCACTCTCCCTGGATCAGGCAGGTCCCCGTGGGGCGCGGTCTCCCCGCAGTACAACCGGGGCTCCAGTTTCCTCCCCGGGGATCCCCTGCGCGGTAGCTCGGGGCGGCGGGGACGGGAGGGAACAGGCATCAGGGGGGCCGCTGGGGCGAGCCCGCAGAAGGAAGCCACGTCTGGCAGCCGACTCCCCGGCCACCCGCTCCCCTTCACCGGGTCCCTTTGCAAACTCCCTCCGCGGGAGCCTCCGTTCACCCAAAGGAGGCACGTGCCCCTCGGACCCGACTCACACCCCGAGGCCCTTTCTCTGGGCGGTCGCCGGCTGCCCTTTCTGCCGGCCCGGAGTCCCCAGCTCGCCCTCCTCACCCCCCGACTCCAGCGCCGCGACACGTGCTCGCCGTCCAACCGCACAGCTCGGCGGCCGCCGCCCCCGGCGTGTCCCCAGGGTCAAGGGCGTTTTGCCAGGCGGTTGCACCCCCGCCCCGCCCCCCGGGGGAGGGGAACTCAGGCGCAGCTCGTGGGCCGCTCCCCTCCGCCCTCTGGTCCCCCGCGAAGGCTCGGCTTTTGCAGACCCAGCTCCCGGCGGCCCGGCCCGCCCCGCCCAGGGCTGGAGGCGCCGCGCGGCGGGCGCACTCACCATCCCCGCAGCACCGGCTTCTGGCGCCGCGCGCGAGCTCATTCGGGCGCCGGAGGGTTGCGGGGCGGGAACAACAGCCCGTTTGGAACCGAACGAACCAGAAGAATCATATAAACCCATGCAACACGCCCCCCCCCCCGCCCCGGGAGGGGGAGGGATCTGGGCGGGCACTGCCTACCTGCTTCCCACCCCTTCCTCCAGATGGACGGGTTGCAGCCGCGGGCCGGATCCCGCCCGTTTGAAATGACTACAACTATTGAAAAAAAAAAAAGACCGTACCCTTTTATGTAATGATGTTTACTTTGAATTTATATTAGTTCACACAAACACTCCATCCATGCTTTTGTTCCGGCCCTCCGGTCCAGTTTAAGAACCCATTGTGGCCCTCGAGTCAAAAAGTTTGCCCACCCCTGTTTGGGGGTGAAGGGGAGGAGGAGAAGCCAAGGGGACCCCCGGGAACCGCACCCCTGCCCTCCCTCGGGACCGGACCCGACCTCTCGGAGCGCAGGGCCTGACCCCGCCCCCAGCAGATTTGCATCTCCCAGGCCCTGGGTGCTCCCAGGCACCAGCATTCCTGCGTCCTCCCCGCCTCCCAGCCGCGGACCCGCACTGCCTCCTGGCCCAGGAGCACTGGGTCCAACCCAACTTTCCGTCTTTGTAGCCTAAATGCACGGCGGGCGTAGCTGCTTCTCCCCGGGTTTTATTTGATAAGAGCCCAGCGAAGCCGCTTAGCAGCTGAGCTGCTCAGACTTCATCAGGGACAAGGGATGATGCAGCTGACTCGGCTTTGATAGCAAAGCCATCTTATTCTTTTATTTTTCTAAACAGATTTTTATTGATTTCAGAGAGTAAGGGAGAGGGAGAGAGAAACATCAATGGTGAGAGAGAATCACTGATCAGCTGCCTCCTGCACGCCCCCTGCTGGGGATTGAGCCGGAAACCCAGGCATGTGCCCGTGACCAGAATCGAACCTGGGACCCTTCAGTCCAGAGGCCGAAGCTCTAGCCTCTGAGCCAAACCAGCCAGGGCAAGCAATCTTATTCTTTTTTAAAAAATATATTTTTTATTGATTTTCCACAGAGAGGAAGGGAGAGAGATAGAGAGTTAGAAACATCGATGAGAGAGAAACATCGATCAGCTGCCTCCTGCACAACTCCCACTGGGGATGTGCCCGCAACCCAGGTACATGCCCTTGACCGGAATCGAACCTGGGACCTTTCAGTCCGCAGGCCGACGCTCTATCCACTGAGCCAAACACGTTTTGGCAAGCAATCTTATTCTTAAAGACTTGGTTTTTGTCATAAACAAGTGGATTTGAATCATATCAAACCAATATACATTTTTGAATGAAATGTCTCTTCATTTCTACTAATGCAATTCTACCTTAAAGCTTTTGTGGTCTAATATTAATATATACCTTGTTAATAAACAAAATTCAGCCCTAGCCGGTTTGGCTCAGTGGATAGAACTTCGGCCTGCAGACTGAAGGGTCCCCAGTTCGATTCCGGCCAAGGGCACATGCCTGGGATGCGGGTTTGATCCCCAGTGGGGGGGCATGCAGAAGGCAGTCGATCCATGATTCTCTCTCAACACTGATGTTTCTATCTCCCTCTCCCTTCCTCTCTGAAATCAGTAAAAATATATTTTAATAAACACATTTCATTAACTACCAAGAATTAAAAATAAGAATATCCTGACAAAACTTAGAGTCTAAAATAGTCATCGTTCCGTAGCTAAGCACGTTACAGGCAGGGGCAGTTTCAGTTCTCCGTTTGGTCAGCCTCAGCCACAGGAGTATAGCAGATGCCAGCCCAGACAAGGCCTGCAACATCCTGTCCCCAGGCATCAGCAAGGAAACCCACAGAGAGAAGAAAGCGCCAGACACTGACACACAGGAAAGAGAATATCAAAACCACCGGAGAGCTGAAACGGGAAACTGCTCGTCACCACTATTCCTTCGTTCCCCTCTTCCCACGATTCCCTTATGAACGCCCTTGGCCTATCCTGAGATGTTGAGATGGCTGCTGAGGCGGGAGCCTGCCATCCTCTCAGGTTTTCGGCACCCGAATAAACCACTTCCCTTCCATCTGCACCTGTGTGGTATGTTTGGCTTCATGGCAGCAGGCAAAAGAACTGGAGGCTTGCTTAGGCTGGTTTCAGTTCTACTCCCTACCCTCACACATGCATAGCCTCTCCCCTTACCAACACTGCTCGTCAAAATGCTACATTTTCTTTTAAAAAAAAAAAATATATATATATATATATATATATATTATTGATTCTTTTACAGAGAGGAAGGAAGATGGAGAGTTAGAAACATCAATGAGAGAGAAACATTGATCAGCTGCCTCCTGCACACCCCCTACTGGGGATGTGCCCGCAACCAAGGTACATGCCCCTGACCGGAATCGAACCCGGGACCCTTGAGTCCGCAGGCCGACACTCTATCCCCAGAGCCAAACCGGTGAGGGCTTTAGTAATTACTTTGATGATGACAGATTCCATGTGTTACCTCAGATGATCCGCAAACTTGTGAGATGACTATCATTGTTCCCATTTTACAGATGAGGAGACTGAGGCACTGGCACTTTAATAATCCTACAGATAACAGTGAATTCTATAGAACATCCCAAGTCCTCCTCAGCCACCTCCCCATCCATTTGCTAATGTCCTCCTTGCCTCCTTGTGCCCCAATTCCTCCTTTATCACCCCAAATTCCTGGTTATCAAATCCTCTCCTATGTCCCTTCACCTCCCATATGTCTCTTTCTCTTTACCCCCTAAAATATCACTGCTCCTTTATTCTGAATAGCCTCCATTCATTTAATCAACATCATTCATGGAGCGTTCCTTTCCTCTGTGCCAGGCACAGTTCTGGGCTCTGCAATTTCCATGGTGAATGGAGCAAGGCCTCCCCCTAGTGGAGAAGATGGACAATGACAAGGCACATGATCAATGAACAAGATTAATTATAGATCGGGAGACGTTTCTAAAAGAAATACTACAGTCCTGGCTGGCTTGGTTTAGTGGACAGAGTGTCGGCCTGCGGACTGAGGGGTCTCAGGTTCGAGGTCCCAGGTTCGATTCTGGCCAAGGGCACATGCTTGGGTTGCGGGCTCGATCCCCAGTTGGGGGTGTGCAGGAGGCAGCCGATCAATGGTTCTCTCTCATCATTGATGTTTCTATTTCTCTCTCGTTCTCCCTTCCTCTCTGAAATCAATAAAGAAATATTGCCAAAACCGGTTTGGCTCAGTGGATAAAGCGTCGGCTTGCGTACTGAAAGGTCCCAGGTTCGATTCCGGTCAAGGGCATGTACCTGGGTTGCGGGCACATCCCCAGTAGGAGATGTGCAGGAGGCAGCTAATCGATGTTTCTAACTCTCTATCTCTCTCCCTTCCTCTGTAAAAAATCAATAAAATATATTTTTTTAAAAAAAAGAAATATTAAAAAAAAATAAATAAAATAAATAAATACTACACTCTCCGAGGCGCTTATTTTCCCATTATTCTGATGCCTCTCCTGTTATCACTAATCCCAGCGGTTCTCAACCTTCCTAATGCCGCGACCCTTTAATACAGCTCCTCATGTGGTTGTGACCCCCAACCATAAAATCATTTTCGTTGCTACTTCATCACTGTAATGTTGCTACTGTTATGAATCGTCATGTAAATATCTGATCTGCAGGATGTATTTTCATTGTTACAAACTGAACATAATTAAAGCATAGTGAGTAATCACAAAAACAGTATGTAATTCTATCTGTGTTTTCTGATGGTCTTAGGCGACCCCTGTGAAAGGGTTGTTCGACCCCCAAAGGGGTCGCGACCCACAGGTTGAGAACCGCTGACTAATTCCTTTGCTCCCACCCGGCCTCCTTTGGCTCTAAGGTTACCATGGCAACGTCCACCTTTGGCTTCCCCTCCATCCTCCTGCCTTAATCCTCTTTGGTTCCGAGCCCGGCCCGTCACCATGGAGACCGGAGCGGTCCCCTCTGCTCCCCTCATGCGGCCCTTGAACCAGACCCCACCCACCGGTTGAGTCGAGGGGCCCTGCAATGCTCGGCGAGCAAAGGATTCACGTTCCTCTGTCCCGGTCCCCAGCCTTAGCGCCCCCACAAGTACTCAAGAGCCAGGGGACAGCTGATTGTACTGCGCAGGCGCACAGCTTGGAAGGTGCTGGTGGCGCTTAGCCTGCTGGGAGTTGTAGTTTTCAGGTACACGTCGCCAATGGGCTGGGGTTTATTGAAAGGGAATCTCCTGGCAGGCTCCGTTGTCACCATAGCAATATGAAGCACGAGGAAGCGCTAGCTCTACTAGCCAGCCTGCCATGTATAGACTTTCATCTTTCTAACCCAGTGCTGACTTGGGGAGATGCTGGAAAACAACATAGAGCTTATATTTTGGTGGGGGCAGATTGACTATTAAAAATGGGGAACACAGATCATTGGAAAACAGGGCATGTTAATAAGTAATTGAGAGCCTTTTGGGGAAGCGGAAGGCAGGAACACTGGTACACACACTCATTCATCTATCCTCAGACGCGTACTATTATTATCCCCAAACTGTAACGAAGACAGAATAAGCAACCACATGTCACATAGCAAGTAAGTACCAGAGCTGGGATTTGACTGAGATAGTTTGGCTTTGGCCTCTGCATGCTTATGCACTGCTAAACTGGCCAATAGCGACATGGTATAATCTCAGGAAGTGCTAAGGTTGTAAAGAATAATGTTGAGACTGGCCCCTGTGGCTCAGTGGTTGAGTGTTGATCCATGAACCAGAAGCTCACAGTTCTATTCCCGGTCAGGGCACATGCCTGGGTTGTGGGCTTGATCCCCAGTGGTGAGCATGCAGGAGGCAGCCGATCAATAATTCTCTCTCATCACTGATATTTCTCTCTCTCCCTCTCTGAAATCAATAAAAACGTATCTATAATAATAGAAGCGTAATATGCTGATTAGATAGGACGTCCTTCCGTATGACCTTCCGGAAGAAGCTGAGGCTGCGAGGGAAGCCCGGGTCCCGGGTGCCAGCAGCCGGAGGAAGGCCTACTCTTGCACGAATTTCGTGCATTGGGCCTCTAGTATGTATGTGTGTATGTATGTATACACACACACACACACACACACACACATCTACACTAATAAAAGACAAAGATGCTAATTGACCATACCTTTGCTATGCCCATTAGCCAATCAGAAGAGCATGCAAATTAACCCAACAAAGATGGCAGTTAAATTTGCATACTACAGGTGGGGCGGGCAGTGCGAGACGCCGTCCACGGGGTCTGGGCCCCAGATTGGGACAGGGGAGGCGGGGCAGGCAGCGCCAGATGCTGCCCGCAGGATCCGGGCCCCTGTCCTGTGACCCAGGGAGACTTTGAGAGGGCACAGGCCAGGCTGAGGGATCCCCCCCTTCCGAGTGCACAAATCTTTGTGCACCGGGCCTCTAGTGTATAGATATATGTGTGTGTGTGTGTGTGTGTACATATATATATACACACACATATATGTGTATATATATATGTATACACACACACACACACACACACACATATATATAATGTTGAGAAAGAATGGAGTGGCTTTATTTTTTAAATTTATTTTATTTACTTATTTTTGGGGGTGACTCGCTCCTTAGATGAACTGTTCAGGGATGGAGGTGACCTTAGGAGGTGACACTGAGGAGAGGCCTGAAGGGATTGAGCTGAGCAGGTGGAGCAGGTAGAGGTACAGGAAGCCTAAGCTGCCGTGAGAGGGATTCATTTTGGCCCCCTGGCTCCACCTGTCCCCCACAGGCCCACTGAAAGAATGAAGGAATGCTGGACCACCTCAATTTCCCTCCAGGCCGGGCCTCCGACCCTCCCCCAGAAGTCAAGAACTCAGCGTGGAAACCAAAATAATGCTGTTTTATTCCAATCTTGAAGCACAATAGCCCCGATGGCTCCCCTCCCCCACTGGAGGCCCCCGGGCCATCCCACAGAGACCCTCTGTGCTCCCTCTTGTTCCGGCTTCTGGGAATGACCAACCAGAAGGTGAAGGGATCCAAGCCTCCAGTCCTTGGGGAAAGAACTCAAATCACCCCGCTCTTGTCTTCTCTCCCACACTTTTCCTGTGTTGGGTCTCCCTGTGCTCTTCCCTCTCCTTCACCTTGTCTCCCCTTCCCTTCCCCTCCTCCTGCCTCTCTCTGCTCCTTCCTGTTTCTTCTCCATTTCCGCCTCCTTTCTTGCGCTCTCTCCCCCATTTCTATCTCCTTGTTGTCTTTTCTTCCCTTACCGCTCCTCCATCTGTCCTCTTTCTTCCTTGCTTTGCCCGTCTCCTGCTGCGCTGCGTGGACTTGCCCAGTCTGCTCCTGCCAGGCTGTCCCCGGAGCCTGGCGTCCTCCCCTCCCTCGGTTGTCCTTTCTTCCTTCTGCCCCCGCCTGACCCTGTCTATACCTGTATTCCCTCAGAATCCACCCTGGCCACTGCCTTCCTCACCGGTGGCTCCAGGACCTTGGAGAGCACTGACCACGTTCCCGCGGACCCAGGAGGTGGCCAGAGGGGCTGGGGTGGCCTCCTTGGCCTCGGCCTTGTTATCTTTGGGATAAAAGGATGCCCTCCGGCCCTCGCAGGGAGGGTGGCGGGCAGGGGCTGAGGGTCAGGACTCTGGGGCTCTCCCCCAGCAGTCCCTGAGCAGGTCCACGTGGAATAAGGCTGCGCCCGTGAGGAGGCGCGCCGCGAAGAGGTGGCGGCAGGGCAGATGCCGGGCAGCGTGGATGGAGCAGCTGCAGCGCGTCAGGGCGCCGTCCAGGAAGAAGTCGGAGGTGCCGTCCTTCAGGGCAAAGCCAGCTCCAGTCACGTGGAAACCCCGGGTCCCGTGCTGCCTGGCAAAGGACAGCTCCTCCGCCACCAGGTCCGCCAGCTCCGGCCCGCAGGCCGCTCGGAACTTGGCCAGCGGCTCCCAGTCCACCTCCTTCTCTCCTGAAGGGCAGCGAGGTCTCTTTGGTTCCCTGGGGCCTTCTCCTTCACTTCCTTCCTGGAGTCTGTCCCCTGGCCATTCAGGATCACCCTCAAACACAGTTCCCGTGGGGGTGCCGCCCGCGACTCCATTCCCCAGCCCTAGACACCTCCCTCCTGCGTCCAGACACTCCCTTCCTTGCCCTCCCCGGTTCTGGGGACCCCCAGACCGAGCCCCCCCTCCCTCTCCATCCTCCAGGCCTGTCACCCTCGTGTCCCCTAGCTGGACCAGAACCACGTCCTCCAGGTCCCTTCTCCTTTTGACCCCCGACCTCACTCCTCTCTCTTCTCTAACTTCCGGCCCTCTCCTCTCCTGTCCCCAGTGGGGCGCCCTTTGGTCTCTGTTCTCAGGGACCGGCTCCGGGGGCTTCTCCAAATGGACCCCCCTCCAGTGCCTGACCTCCACCCTCCCTCCCTTCTCCGCTTCCACCCGGAGCCCCTTCTGGTCTCTGGGTTTCAGTCCAGAGACCTTTGCATCAGGCACCTGCGCGCCCCTGCGGCTGCTGCCTCCCTCCAGGCCCCTGGCCCTGGCGCAATCCAACTGGCTCCTCCCGTCCGCAGTCTGCAGAAGTCGAATCCGTCGGTCCTCCAACTGCGCCATCCTCCAGGCGTACCCTTCCAAGCTCCTCAGCCCCTGGTCCTCCGCGGGGGCCCCCCTCCAGACATACCCTTCCAGCCCCCAGTCCTGCTCACCCTCCAGCTGGGCCCCCTTCCAGCCTCTGTGCTCGCTCTCCAGCTGGGACCTTCTCCAGACGCTCCCCTCGAGTCCCCTCACCTTCTGGTTCTCCAGCTGCACCCCTCTCCAGTACCGGACTTGCACGCCTCGCTCCTTCTCCCTTTCGGACTGAGCCTCGCGCCGGTCTCTGGTCTCCAGTTCCTTGGCCCACTCCTCTAACGGGGCGCCTCTCCAAAGACTCCCTTCAGGGGGGGCCCCTCCCCAGTCTCCGTTCTCCCGGCCCTTGGCCCTCTCATTCTCGACCTGCGCTCCCCTCCACCGCTCGCCCTCCAGCCAAGGCCCCCCGCCGTCGAGCGCCACCTCTCCGGACGCGTCGGCCCACTGCATGGCCACCAGGTCGCGGAGGCACTGCGCCATGCTGCGCGAGGGGCTGAGACGGCGCAGCAGGCGCCGGCGGTGGCTGCGCACCAGGGCGCACGCGTCCAGATCGCGGGCCGCCTCGAAGGCGCGGAAGCGCACCCACATGTCGCGGCGGGACGCCCAGTTGCGCTCGAAATAGTCGACGAAGGCGGCGGGTCCGTGGGCGCGCAGCTCCACCAGCGCTTCGGCGTAGGCGGCCGGCGACGGGGCGCCCACCAGGCGGCACAGGCGGGGCCACAGGCCGGGGTCCTCGCGGCCGGCGCCGCCCAGCTCCTGCGCCTTGCTGAACAGCGTCTCCAGGCCCTGCGCGCGGCAGATCTGCACGCGCGCGCCCGGCAGCAGCTGGCGCACGGCGGGCAGCTGCGCGGTCACCTCGGGCCCCGCCGTCAGGCAGCGCACGCGGCCCTTCACGTCCGGCACGCTCTGCAGCAGCGAGGCCAGCGCGAAGCGCAGCAGGCTCGGGGTGCCCGGGCGCGCCACGCAGCAGGCGGCCTGGCGGGCGCGCCCCGCGCCGTCCACGCACAGCACCGCCAGCAGGTCCAGGGCGCCCTGCAGTCCCGGCAGCCGGTCCACCAGGAGCAGGCGCGGGAAGCGCCGCAGCAGCGCCCGCGTGCGCGACGTCAGGAAGAACACGGTCTCCACCACCGCCTGGTTCTCCATGAACACCAGCTTCACCTGAGGGCGGGGCGGGGAGGCGGGGAAGGGGGTCAGGGTCGGCCGGGCTTGCCACGCCCAGCTCCCCGACCGCCGCTTGCCCGGCTGGGGGATTGGGAAATCCAATTCTTCGCGTGGGCATGCAGTTCTGATTTTGACCGGCAGGAGGCAGTGCAGGGCAATGGTTAAGAATATGGGCCCTGGCGGCCAAGCGCCTGGGTTTGCGACCCTGGCGCCACCGTCTGACAGCTGCGTGACGTTTGCACACTAGACAGCCCCTCCGAGTTTCCGATTCCCCCGCGGAAAACAAGCCAGCCATCCCTTCATGCGCCGAGAGGCAGCCTAAGGCAGCGGTTCTCCAGGTGTGGGCCCTGGCCCAGCAGCCCCCGCGTCACCTGTCAGGATCTGGGCAGAAATGCATATTCTCAAGCCCGCCCCCACCTGCTAAGTCAGAAACTCTGGGGGCGCGGCCTAGCAACCTACCGTGACAAGCCTGGAAGGAGATTCCCACGCTGGCTCAAGCGTGAGAGCCCCTGGTCTGGTAAAGCCCATAGACCATGGAGCCAGACTGCAGAGGTTCGAGTCTGGGCCTCACCACTTTCCAACCCTGTCACGGAACCTGTGCCTCAGTTTCCTCCTTAACCTCCTTTCCCCAGTTCCCCTTTCTGGGAACCGAACATTCATTCCCTCGTGCTCGGAGAGGCAGATCCGGGAGCGCCTCTCGAGACTGCTGCCCGGCTGAGATGCTGGAGACCTAACCTGTGTGGCTTCGGGCAACTGCCCTGCCTCCTGAAATGGTGATGATGAGGGCATCTCTGTGATGGGAAGGCTGAAATCAATGAAAGTATTTAGCGTGCTGCCTGGCACAAATAATATTACTGTTATTCAACAATACCCACTCAAAAAGTAAGTGTTCTCAAAGCACTTGTGTTCACTATAATTATATAGTAACTAGAGGCCCGGTGCACGGATTTGTGCACCAGTGGAGTTCCTTGGTCTGTCCTGCAGGGATTGGGCCGAAATCGGCTCTCTGATATCCCCTGAGGCAGTGGTTCTCAACTTTCTGGTCCTTTAAATACAGTTCCTCATGTTGTGATCCAACCATAACATGATTTTTGTTACTACTTCATAACTGTAATGTTGCTACTGTTATGAATTGTAATGTAAATATCTGATATGCAGCATGATTTTAGGCCAGTGGTCGGCAAACATGCGGCTCTTTGGCCCCTTGAGTGTGGCTCTTCCACAAAATACCACGGTGTGATTGAAACTTTGTGGCCCATGCGCAGAAGTCGGTATTTTGTGGAAGAGCCACACTCAAGGGGCCAAAGAGCCGCATGTGGCTCGCGAGCCGCAGTTTGCCAACCACTGTCTTAGGCAATCCCTGTGAAAGGGTCGTTCGACCGCCAAAGGGGTCGCGACCCACAGGTTGAGAGCCGCTGCCCTGAAGGGTCCTGGATTGCGAGAGGGCGTTTCTCAGGTGATGCACCCTGGAATCGGGCTCCCTCCTCTCTGGTTCCGGGTGTGTTACCCGAGAACCGCAGCTGCCAAGTCACCGCAGCTCGGTAGCTTCTGCATTGAGCGTCTGCCGCCTGGTAGTCAGTGTGCATCATAGCTACTGGTCAGATTGTCACATATATATATATATATATATATATATATATATATATATATATATAATATAGTAAAGACCACGTCCCCGTAATGGTCTCTCTCTCTCCCACTGAGCAAACACTCTGGCTCTCTCACCCCTCCTGGCCATGGCACTGACCCCCCTGAAGCATGTCACCTCTTTATTGGCTGATTTGCTTACTGCCCATTTGCCCTGCCTAAGATGTGAGCCCCACAAGGATTTGGTGCATTTCAGACACCTGGCCCAGAGCGAGGGCTCAACACATCCTGCCTGTGTGTGCACACCAGTGCGTGGGTGTGCAATGACGTCCAGGGCCCACGTGTCGGGAGTGGAGGTCAGGGTACACAGTGTTTGAATCCTGGCTTTGCCTCTTAGTCCTTGGGCAAGTGACTTCCCTTCCATTTTAGCCTCAGTTTCCTTGTCTGCAAAATGGAGATAATAAAGCCTGTTGAACAGGGTCCTGGTGCGGATAAAATGAGACCATCTGTGTCCAAAGCTTGGAAGGCCGGCTGGCAGGAATCAAATCCCAGCTATTACTACCGTCTTCCTCGAGCTCTCAGCAGCTTCAGATGGTGGCCCTGCCTCCTTCCGGGAACACAGGTGGCTCTTGGCTTCGGTCACCCTGAAGAGGCCTGGCGTTCCTCCTCCCCCCTTCCCCCCCCCTCCCCCCCGGTACAGTGGGACCTTGACTTACGAGTGTCCCAACTAACGAGTTTTTTGAGATACCAGCTGTCTCTCGGCCGATTTTTTGCATTGAGTTGATAGAGTAATTTGAGTTAACGAGCTCCTTAATAAGCTCAGTCTCACGAATTAAACTCGCAAGTCAAGGCCCCACTGTATCTCCTCTGCCGGCTCTTCCCCTGCTCCACGTCTAAGTGCCGCAGAGCCCTGGCCCTCTCCTCTCTCCCTGCTCCAGGCTCTGCAAGGGGATCTCACCCAGTCACAGCGGTCATCGCCTCAAAGCTGACAGCTCCAGTTCTGGATCTCCAGGCTCCAGACCTACCTACTCAACGGCCTCTGCACCAACATGGCCGCCAGGACAGCTTGCGTGACCTTTGAGACTAGTGGCCCAAAGCCCTCAAGTTGCCTCTCACTCTTCCAACCTGCCTCTCCCTGGTCAGCCCCATGTCCATCGAGGGCTCCACCGTCCACTCCATAGCTCAGGCCCAGACGGTCAGGGCTGATTCTTGGTTTCCCTCTTTCTCCACCCTCTGCGTGCAATCCATCCCTGAGTCTTAGAAGCGACCTTCAGAATGAGTCCAGAATCTGACCGCTTTCCCGAGCCCTATGGCGACCACCATCTCTCACCTGGGTTCTATAGTTGCCCCCTCACTGGGCTGCCTGTCTCCATCCAAATACCCCTCTGTTCCCCACATGGGTACCTGAGGGGCATTTTCAAAACTCCTATCAGGCCCTAACCGGTTTGGCTCAGTGGATAGAGCGTCGGCCTGCGGACTGAAGGGTCCCAGGTTCGATTCCGGTCAAGGGCATGTACCTCGGTTGTGGGCACATCCCCAGTAGGGGGTGTGCAGGAGGCAGCTGATCGATGTTTCTCTGTCATCGATGTTTCTAATTATCCCTCTCCCTTCCTCTCTGTATAAAATCAATAAAATATATTAAAACAAAACAAGACAAAACTCCTATCAGATCACCCTTCCCCAACTTAAAAGCCTTGCTCAGGACCTGGCACCACACCATTTTTTTTTAATCCTCACCTGAGGATATTTTTCCATTGATTTTTAGAGAGAGGGAAAAGAGAGGGTAAGACAGAGAGAAATATCGATGTGAGAGATGCACATAGATTGGTTGCCCCTGCATGAGCCCCGACCAGGGCTTGCTCGAGCCACGGAGGGGCCAGCAACCAGGGTACGTGCCCTTGACTGGAATCGAACCCGGGACCCTTGGGTCCGCAGGCCGATGCTCTATCCACTGAGCTAAACCGGCCAGGGCATCATCACACTAGAGGTGAAATCTAAGCACCGATCTCTCCACAGACTCTGCCATGACCCGATCTCCTTCTACAAGACCGTTGAAAAGCACCGCATAGCTCTCAGCTTTTGAGGGGAAAAACAACCTCAAGAAATAAAAAAAGCCTAGCAGAATCCAAAGAGAACAAGGCACTTGCTTTCCTAAGCCTGAAACCATACATTCAGCATCTTAAATAGTATTGGAAGGCGGTACATCTTATGAAAAAGCCAAGTACGCTCACCACTGAATTAGTTACACCACCACTATAAGTTTCTCAACCGCTATCCGTCTTTATGCTATTACTTTATGATTTATGTCAGCAGAAGTTTCAATCTGGTGTTGGCTGGTATGATGTGAAAAGAGGCTACATGTAGCCCTGGCCGGTTTGGCTCAGTGGATAGAGCGTCGGCCTGCAGATTGAAGGGTCCTGGGTTCAATTCCGATCAAGGGCACATGCCCGGGTTGAGGTCTCGATCCCCAGTAGGGGGCGTGCAGGAGGCAGCATATCAATGATTCTCTCTCTTCATGGATGTTTCTATCTCTCTTTCTCCCTTCTTCTCTGAAATCAATAAAAATATATTTAAAAAATAAAGAAGTGCCCTAACCGGTTTGGCTCAGCGGATAGAGCGTCGGCCTGCGGACTGAAGGGCCCCAGGTTCGATTCCAGTCAAGGGCATGTGCCTTGGTTGCGGGCACATCCCTCTCATCGATGTTTCTAATCCTCTATCCCTCTCCTTTCCTCTCTTTAAAAAATCAACAAAATACATTTAAAAAAAAAAAAAAGAGGCTACACACACAGAGAACATTTCTGTGTGACTACAGAGCAGGAGAAAGTGCCCAGATGCAGACAGGGCTCAGGGAAACGGCCCTCGACAAGCCTGTGGCTGTCACTTGCTTGGCAGGCCAGAGCCTCTCTGCCCTCCTGCACTTAGGCAGGTCAGGTGACTTGCTCTGGCCCACAGAGCGCGACTAGAAGCCTTAGCAGCCCTTCCTGACAGATATGGTAGGTGTGTGTGATGGTCCCCATCTTCCTGTACCGGCGCCACCGCCAGGGTGTTCTTATGGCTCTGTGATACCTCCAGAATCGGGCCACAGCGCTCCATCTGCCCTGCAGGCTCAGGCCTATCTTTTCTCCGTGCATGGAAGAAAGGCACAGCCAGGGGCACAGGCCAGTTTTCTTTCCTTCCCTCCTTCCTTCCTGGCTTCCCGTCATGCCCACCCCAGCCCTGAAGTTGGGTCAAAGCAGCGGAGAGGTTCCTCGGAGGCCCAGCATTCTCGCTGTCCCTCCAGCACAAGAGCTTGCTCCTGCCTCTGACCCTGTGATTGGCCGGTCCCTCTGCCTGGAACTCGCTTCCCTCGTGATAAAACTCAGCACCCGCCCTAGCTGGTGTGGCTCAGTGGATAGAGCATCGGCCTGAAGGGTCCTGGGTTCGATTCCGGTCAAGGGCACATGCCTGGGTTGTGGGCTCCATCCCCAGTGGGGGGTGTGCAGGCGGCAGCCGATCCATGATTCTCTCTCATCATGGATGTTTCTCTCTCTCCCTCTCCCTTCCTCTCTGAAATCAATAAAAATATATTAAAAAAAAATAAAATTAAAAACAAAACTCAGCACCCTCCCATCTAATGCCTGATCTGGGTGCTGGGTACAGGGTGTTTTCACTTCGTGAACAGGCGGCACACTGTGTATTTATCGTTCATGCATTTCCTGTACGTGTGGTTCACTTTTACAAATGTGGGTGTGGGTGTCGTCTCAGACACACAGGTCAGGGCGCTGGGGGGAATCCATCACAGAAAGGGGGTTCCACGAGAGTGGACACCAGAGGCCACCCCACTCAGCACTTTCCACCCACTATTTTATTTATTTATTTATTTTTAATTAACTTTTTTTTTTTTAATATATTCCACTGATCCTCCACAGAGAGGAAGGGAGAGGGATAGAGAGCTAGAAACATCGATGAGAGAGAAACATCGATCAGCTGCCTCCTGCACACTCCCCACTGGGGATGTGCCCGCAACCAAGGTACATGCGCTTGACTGGAATCGAACCTGGGACCCTTGAGTCCGCAGGCTGATGCTCTATCCGCTGAGCCAAACCGGCCAGGGCTTTAATTAACTTTTTAAAAAAATATATCTTTATTGATTTCAGAGAGGAAGGGAATGGGAGACAGAAACATCAATGATGAGAGAGAATCATGGATTGGCTGCCTCCCGCAAGTCCCCTCATGGGGATCGAGCCCGCAACCCAGGCCCCGCAACCCAGGCATGTGCCCTTGACCGGAATCGAGCCCGGGACCCTTCAGTCCGCAGGCTGACGCTCTATCCACTGAGCCAGACCAGCCAGGGCCCATCCACTATTTTTAAAATAGTGCCTCCCATCACCTGAATCCTCCTCTTCCTAGCACCCACCCCTACTGACCTGATGTCATATTTGGATGCGTGTGTCTAGCATTGGTTTCTCCCCCTCTGACTGCGAGCTGGTGTTCGCAGTCACTTCTGCGAGTGATGGCCAGCAGCCATCAGCGGCCATCTGCATTGCAGGTAGTTATAATGAAATAAAATCTAAATCCCAGTTCCTCGGTCCCACTGGCCATGTTCAAGGGCTCCATAGCTAACCGTAGCCAGGGCTTCCCTGCCGGGCAGAGGCCGTTTCCATCAGGGCAGGAAGTTGGACTGGGTGGTGCTGGCGCTGCACTAGAGGGCGTCTCTGAGGGCAGGGACCACGTGCGTCTTCTCCGCTGCTGCACCCCCAATGCCCCCAGAAGTAGTTATTGAATGAATGGGCAAAGGAATGAATGAATGAATGAATGAATGAATGAAGGAGTGAATGGATGAGTGTGAGGGTGAATGAATGCATCCCCCCCCCCCCCCCGCACCTGCCTCTCCCGAGACCCCACCTTGGCCTCAGGGTCCTTGTGGAAGAGCCCCTGGAGCACGCGCAGGGCGTCGATGACGCTGTGGTCGCGGTCCTTGCAGTAGGAGAGCAGGCGGTGCACGTCGGCCAGGACCAGAAACTGCTTGGAGATCTTGTTGGTGGTGCGCACCGGCAGGCAGGTGTTGGCCAGCAGGCGGCCCGGGCGGAAGTAGTAGGCGAACTCGATGGGGCAGGCCGGGTGCGAGTGGGTCAGCCGGCACTCCGTCACCACCAGGCGGTCCCGCAGGGGGCTCAGCTTGACGATGATGAAGGCCGGGCAGCCCGCCTCGTGGTGCCTGCGGAGGGACACACGGCCGCCGCCCGCACGTCACCCTCTGCCCTCTGCTTCCCTCTCTCTCCTTCTCATCGTTATTTTTAAAAAGTAAGAATGGGCCCTGACCGGTGTGGCTCAGTGGATAGAGCGTCAGCCTGCGGACTGAAAGGTCCCGGGTTCGATTCTGGTCAAGGGCATGTACCTGGGTTGTGGGCACAGCCCCAGTAGGGAGTGTGCAGGAGGCAGCTGATTGATGTTTCTCTCTCATCGATGTTTCTAACTCTCTATCCCTCTCCCTTCCTCTCTGTAAAAAATCAATAAAATATATTTAAAATAAAATAAAATAAAATATATTTTATTGATTTTTTACAGAGAGGAAGGGAGAGGGATAGAGAGTTAGAAACATCGATCAGCTGCCTCCTGCACACCTCCTACTGGGGATGTGCCTGCAACCAAGGTACATGCCCTTGACCGGAATCGAACCTGGGACCCTTCAGTCCGCAGGCCGACGCTCTATCCACTGAGCCAAACCGGTTAGGGCTAAAATATATTTTAAAAAAGTAAGAATGGTTTCAAGCATAGGGTACAGTAGAGGGCCTTAGGCATACGTACGCCGGGTGCCCGACTTCGGGCAAGTCACTTCTCCCATTTTCCGAGGGAGGAAACTGACGCCCAGAAAAGGTGAGTCGCAGCCTCAATGCCATCCGCTAATCAGCAGCAGAGCCATGGTCTGCACCCAGAAGTCTGCGCTCTCCATGCCTCCTGTAACAGCTATCGTTTACCCAGCCCCCCCGAGTTCCTGCGCATGGTGTCACGGGAACCTCCCAACAGCCCCACGCGGTAGGTACGGTGATAGCCCCATTTCACAGATGAGGAAACCGAGGCCTGGGCATGTGAAGTCTGTTGCCCAAGACACACACCCAGAAGTGGGAGGAGGCTGAAGATGGGGTGAAGGTTTATTTCTAGAGATGAGTGGGGGTGTATCCCGCCTGGGGCTCCATCTGCATAGAGACCCCATCCTGGGGCGCCTAGCTCAAGCAGCCGGAGTCTGTGTTCTAGGGACTCTACTCTTGTCCGTGGCTCCTCAACTGGGGTCTCAAACTCATGCACCTACGGGGCCAGGCAGGCAAAGCAAGGAAGCGGCAGTGCCAAGCATGAGCAGCAGGGAGTGGTGGGGTCTGGGGCAAACCTGAGTGCCGATGCCCATCTAACTGGGGTGGCGTCTGCCACGCGGGAACGTGGGCTCCGCCTCTCTCTGTGCTTCATACGGAGCCAGAAACTAAGCTTCTATGGGGAACGTTCCCAGTTTAAAATTGGGGCCAATTGAGATACTCTTTGCCATCTGGGCGTGTTTCTCTCTCTCTCTCTCTCTCTCTCTCTCTCTCTCTCTCTCTCTTTAAAATGTATCTTTATTGATTTCAGGGAGGAAAGAGAGATAGAAATATCAATGATGAGAGAGAATCATTGAGTGGCTGCCTCTTGCAGGTCCCCTACTGGGGATCAAGCCCACAACCCAGGCATGTGCCCTTGACCGGAATCGAACCTGGGACCCTTCAGACCACAGGCTGACGCTCTAGCACTGAGCCAAACCAGTTAGGGCCTGGGCGTGTTTCTTAGCTCTCTTGGGTTTCCCCCTTGCCCTGCCCTAGCATGATAGTTGGAGGGAGTTACAAGTGGGTTTGTTCATACAACGTCCATCTTCCTGCTCAGTCTGAAGTTCCAGACGGGCAGGGAATTGGTCCATCTTGCTCAAATAACCACCTCCCCCCCCCCCCCCTGCCATGAAATATCCCAGCCCCCAGCCCGGGGCCTGGCCCTGTATTTACTGAATGCATGGATTCTTTTCTCTGTCCTATGGTTTTTTCTGCAGCTCTGTCTCTGATCTCCTTGTATGAGCACAAAACCTGGCTTTCACCTGTTTTTCTGGCTCTGTCTGGTATCTCTGGCTCCAAGTCTCCACGTTTCCGGAATTTGTTGAGTCTTTTTTTCTTCTTCTGTCTCTTGGGTATCTATCATAAGGTCTGTATGTAGAGCCCGTCCCGTCTCTCACTGTGCGTGACTTTGTCCCTCCATCTCTCTCTCTCTCTCTCTCTCTCTCTCTCTCTCTCTCTCTCTCTCTCTCTGCAAGCTTCCCTTCTCGACCCTCTCAGCCTCTCTAACAAGGTATATTTAGCTGTTTTAGTTGGCATCTCTCTCTCCCAATCTCTGGGTGTGGGGCTCTGTGCTGCCTCTCCCCCTTGCTTCCCTCCCCCTCTAGCACGCAGCAGGGTGGCGGCTGAGCTCACTTACCCCATGGCGGGCCGGCTGGGAGCACGCACATCCTTGCACACCAGCCGCACGTAGCTGTACTTGAGCACGTCGATGAGCGTGTACAGGGGGGGCAGCCTGGCCCAGTGGCAGCGGGTCAGGTGCATGGAGCTCTGGATGAAGAAGAGCGCCAGCCGCTGCTGGCACCAGGCGTCGAAGAAGCGGCTGAACTCAGCCCAGGAGAAGAAGGCCCGTTCCAGCAGCTCCTGCTCCTCCTGCGCCTCCTGCCCCACCGCCAGGCCCCGTGGGCGCTCCATCCTGGGGCACCTGAGGCAAAGGTGGGAGGACGTGTGCCTAAGGCCGCCGACCCACCCCCATCGACCCACCCCCATCGGAGGCATCCTACTCCCTGCACTTTAGACCTGCCTCTTCCGTGCTGGTGCCTCAATGCAGGTGGGGGGTGGGGGGGATACAACCCCATTCATCTCTAGAAATAACCTCCACCCCATCCTTGGCCTCCTCCCACCTCCTACACTATCCACGGACGGCTGGAGCCTGTCATCCTGACCCCTCGTGCCAGCTCTGGTTCCCTCCTGCATAGACGGGACCCCAGGTGCAGTCAGGGTCCCTCGCCCAGAATAGGACTCTTAAGCTCGGTGGCGGACACTTCCTCAAGCAGGTTCCCAACTTCCAGCTAAGACCCCCCCCCATGTGCTCCTACATGTGGCAGTGCCCCCATTCGCATGGAACTCTCCCCTCCCGTGTCTCCGCGTGGCTGTAAGCTGGGCCACACCCCTGCAAAGGTGTCCCACCTCCAGATGTGCTCCCACCTCCAGATGTGCTCTCACATCCCGCCGCGGACCCCTGCCCCGGGTCATATTCTCATACACCTGCAGCTGCTGGCCCTTCCCCAGGCGCGGCCGCTATGAGTCGCCTCGCCCAGCGGTGGCCCCTGTTGCCTGGAAATACTTGCACGTCCAGACGTCCTCCCCACAGACAGCAAGTCCTCACTCCTCACGGGCGTGTACCCCACTCCCTGTGGCCAACCTCAGAAGTGTCACTAGTATTCGTCTGTGTCCCCCTCCTGCCCAGTCGCGCTCCCCCCACCCCCACCCCCACCCCCGTCCCGCTGGGGCCGCCTCCTTTCATCTACAGGTATCATCCTCCAGGGGTGCGTGATGGTCCGAGACATGGCCCCTGGTCCCGATGCGCTCCATCACTCCGATGCTCCAGCGTCCAGCTGCGCGACCCCCGCCCCCCGCAGCCCCTCCCCGCTCCGCCCGCCGCCGCCCGCTGTCCCACCCAGTGGTACCTCCTCCCTCCCCCAGATGTGCACCCTTCCCGCCCCTCCCCACTCACCTACCCGCCCCGGAGCGGCGTCCACCTCCCACAATGCCCCGCGCCAAGGCCCTTGCTCCCGGGATGCCCCGCGCGGCCTCCGGCCTCTCTTCCCGCCGTGCCTCGCGCAGCGGCTTTTTCCCAAGTCTCCCTCTTTCCCCGTCGGTCACTCCGGGGACCCGCAGGCACACCCGCCGGTCCCGTCCGAGGAAAGGCGCGGGCCTTCTCCCAGCGTGCTCTGCGGGAGGGCTCGCCCCTCTTCACCCCTCCCCTAACAGCCTCCCGCCCTGGAGACTACAACTCCCAGCATCCACCGAGCGGCGGCGGCGCGGACGTCCCCCTGGCCCCGCCCCTTATCCCGGCCCCACCCCCGGCCGCCCAGGTCTGCGCGCGAATTCCGTGGCGCGAATTTGGGAGCGCAGTCGAGTATTCGGGGGTTCCCGGTGTGACGCCCAGTGCTGCGGCGCGCGGGGCCAGCGCGAGGCAAGTGGGGCGCGCTCGCGGGGACTGAGGGGCGCCCGGGGCCCGCGGCTTTGCGGGGACTGCCGGCTCCAGCGGCCGGGAGCGCGGTGAGGAGAGGAGAGCGCCGGCAGCGCGTCCGCCGGAGGGAGAGGGCCGGGTGGGAGGTAGACGCGCGGCTGGAGCCACTTGGACGAAGAGGGTTTCGTGCGAGGTTTGGAGGGACCGGCCACCTGGATGGGGGCGCAGTCAGGAAGTGGCTACGTGGACTGGGGCGCCGAAAATTGGAGGGGCCGGGGGATGCGGGCCACCTGGGGGGCGGGGCCACCCGGGAGGCGGGGCCACCAAGGAGGCGGGGTCACAGGGAGGCGGTACCACCCGGGGCGGGGCCACCAAGGAGGCGGGGCCACCCGGGGCGGGACCACCAAGGAGGCGGGGTCACAGGGGAGGCGGGGCCACCCGGGGCGGGACCACCAAGGAGGCGGGGTCACAGGGGGGGCGGGGCCACCTGGGGGCGGGGCCATCTGGGGGAAAAGGAAAAAGTTCCATAGTGAGGGGATGGTAAAGGGGGGCCGGGAAAAGTTGGAGGCGGGGCCAGCTGTCAGGGGCGGGCCAGGGAGAGGTCAGCGGTGAGGCCTTGGTCTTGGCACGGGGAGTGGTCTGGCCTCGGTTACCTGTGAGGGGGCGGGGCCAAGGGGAGGGCTTTGAAGGCTGGACAGGGAGGAGGAGGCCTGGGTCTGGGAAGGGGTGGGGCCCTAAGGAGGTTTGGGGGGATGGGGCCACAGGGAGTGGGGTACATGCCGGTGAGGAATGAGGACTTGCTGTCTGTGGGGAGGACATCTGGGTATGGAAGTATTTCCAGGAAACGGGGGCCACCGCTGGGCGAGGCGACTCCTAGGGGCTGCACCTGGGGAAGGGTCAGCAGCTGCAGGCGTATGAGAATATGACTGGCACTTCTCACTGGCAGATGATTCTGGTCCGGAAAAAGGGGAGTTTCTTCTCGAGGGGGAAATGCATGTTTCTGATCTTGTGGATTTTTTTTTTTCTTTCTGCAAGTGGGAGGTTTATGGCCCTGGCCGGTTAGGCTCAGTGGATAGGGCATCAGCCTGCGGACTGAAGGGTCCCGGGTTTGAGTCCCGTTGAGAGCACGTACCTGGTTTGCGGGCTTGATCCCCAGTTGGGGAGGAGGGGGTTGCAGGAGGCAGCTGATCAATGATTCTCTCTCATCTTTGATGTTCCTATCTCTCCCTTTCTTTCTGAAATCAATAAAAATATATTTTTTAAAAGAAGGAGGTTTATGAGTTTTGATATCTGCACAAGCAGTCTTCTCACCAAGTATTTGGATTTCTGTTCCAGAACAGCGGACAGGAGAAGAGGAGGAGGAGCGGGGAAGGGACAATTTTGCCGCCATCATGCAGCGAAGCATCATGTAAGGAAACCTCGTCCCCCTTCTCGCCTTAAACTCTCCGAGTCTCTGCTTGTCTCTGCAACTCTGCCTTTTCTTAGAAAAACTCAGGCTGGCATTTTCCAGAAGTTGATCAGTATGGAAAACGGGGAGTGAGTTAACTAACATGTTAGGTGCGGGGTTCGGAAAGCCTAACCGGTGGTGCTCAGGCCGCGGCAGTTTCGCCTTCCACATCTGGCAGTGTCTGCAGATGTTTGTGGTTGTCACAGCTGGGTGAGAGGGGTAAAGGCCCGGCTGCTGCTAAACATCCTGATGCAACAGAATGGTCTGGCCTGCCACGCAGGCCTGCCGAGATGGGGAAGCCCTGTCCCAAGGCAGGGCCCAGGGAAAGCAGAAAGGGGATCACCTGGCTGTGTTGTTGGAACCTTCTGGAGTCAGCAGTTGGATCCAGTTGCCAAAGCTTTGCCCCTGGGAATCCGTCTCTCCATGTTTCAGCTCTGCTTGCTCTCAGGCTGCGTCGTGTTGGCAGGCCCTCTTCCTCGGGCTCTGGCACCAGAGAGTTAGCAGTCCCAGTGGGAAGAGGCTGCCCCCTCCCAGCTGTTCCAACAGTGTCTAGGCTCCTGTTTTCATTGGCCCAGCTTAGGCCCCATGCTGGTCCCTGATCTGGCCATAGGGATGCAGAGCTCTGATTGGCCGGGCCTGGGGCATGTGCCCGCCCCGGTCATGGGTGAAAGGACAGGCTTATATGCAAATCTCAGGTACTGAGAGAATTGGGGGAAGAGGGCTCCCAAGAGAAAAGTGGAGGGCTGTTACCAGGCGCTAGACAGACCCAGACCTCACATCCACCACACAGACCTGGGAGAGGGTGGCTCAGACAGACCTCAGACTGGATTTTTCCCACGTGATGAGGAATCTGGGGCGAATCTGTCCTTCGCTTATACTGAGTGCTTAGTTAATACTTGTTGAGTGACAGTGGGGATGTGGCATGTCAGGTGGAGTTAGGGCAGAAACATAAGCAGAGGGCTGCCTCCTCATCTGGGCTTCAGTTTCCTTATCAGAAGGGGGTTGTTTGGAACCTCCTGTTACATGCGAGGCTGGGAACTGGCGTCGGAAGCTGTAGAGGACGTCATGGATCTGGGGAGTTATTGGTGCTGTTTTCATTCCCGTTCTTCCCCCTCCTGTGCTCCTCCAGGTCGTTTTTCCACCCCACGAAAGAGGGCAAAGCAAAGAAGCCGGAGGAGACACCCAGCAGCGCCAGAGAGGCCGAGCCCCCTCCAAAGCACGTAACGGGCCTGGGCTGTGGTGAATTTGTTCCTTTGTCAGTCAGGACTGTTGGCTGCAAGTGTTAGAAACTCGGCTCAGACTATCTCAGGATCTCAAAGGGAATTTTTGACTTCAATAACTGGAAGTCCAAAGGGTATGTCCAGCTTCAGGCACAGCTGTATCCAGGGCCTCAGAGCTGTCTTCAGGGCTCTGTTTCATGTCTTGAGAGCAGCGGTCGCCAACCTTTCAGCCCTCACAGACCACCGATTTGGAGCAGCGGTTGCCAAGCGGTGGTCTGGACCACCGTGAGGTCCGAAAGGTTGGCGACCGCTGCTCTAGGGCAGACTTTCTAAGAGGCGGAGAAGCTGGCCGCTGGCCTCATTTTGATGCCAGCTTACCGAATTCAGTGATTTTCAACCTTTTTCATTTCATGGCTCACATAAACTCATTGCTAAAATTCTGCAGCACACCAGAAAGGGTATTTTTTGCTGAACTTACAATTTTAATTCATTCACAATTGATGGCTATTGTGCTTTTTTGAGAATTTAAGGGAAAAGAGGTCAGTGCCCCTTGTGCTGCACCAGCATGGCCAAGGGTGGACCCAAGTGGGGGCGATGAAAGGCTTAGAAAAGACAGACAAGAGAATGAAAACTGGGTCTCGGCGGGACGCTGTCCTCTCAGGGGGAGAGAGACAGTGACAGCGCCCACAAGCCGTGTCTTTATTTTATAGCCCATGCCACGAGGCAAAGTAAGGGCGTGGTCAAGATGTTTACAACATTCTCGTGGGTTTCAATCCCACTCAACTACATGCACCTGAACTATATCAAGTCCACATCACTCAGGCACGTGGGGCCACGTGTTTGGACCATAGGTTCAAGCTTATAGCTATAGCTGTTGGCTGTAATTATGCTGGGAGGGCTCTGCCTTCCAAGCTGGGACTTGCACGTGCCCTCTCCTCAGTCCAAGGCTTGAACCTGTCCAAAACCCTGGAGCCACACTCCACAGCCCCTGACGAGTCAGGTGCTACATGTTTTAAAAATTTTTGCAGCACATCAATGTGCCTTTTGTGGTACACTGGTTGATAATTGCTGATCTAAGAAGAGAGCAATGGTCTCTCCTCCAGCATCTACTGCACAAGTTCATGGGAAGGCCCTGCTTGGGTCACATGATTACCCCAATCGGCTTGCCCAAGCATGAACTCAATCTAGATTTCGTTCATGTCCCCAATTTGGGACCCTGGGCAGGTAACTTTACTTCATGTGTCCCAGTTCCTGGCGTGTAACAGGGAATCCTAATCTCTGTTAGGCTTTCTGTGTGGGTTCAATGAATTAACCGATGTACACTGTGTAGAATAGTACCCAGTTCATGTACTTACAGGCTCAGTAAGTAGCAATAATCAAGTAATATTCTTTTTCAACACTTGATTTTCAGATCTGCCCCTGTTGTGTATACATAGCTATATATCTTATACTAGAGGCCCGGTGCATGGATTTGTGCACATTGAAAGGAAATTAATTATAAGAAATATTTTAGAGGCTGGGGAGGGACCGAGGGAGATTGGCTGGCTGGGGAGGGACTGTGGGAGGGCTTTAGGGCGTGTCTCACCCAGTCCTGATCTGCAGACTTCAGCAGCAAGCTAACCTACCGGTCAGAGCGTCTGCCCCAGGGTGGTCAGTGAGCATCATAGTGACTGGTCGAAAAGTCGAACGGTCAGACACAGCATATTAGGCTTTTATTGTACAGAATAATAAAAGCCTAATATGCTAAGTGTCTGGTCTGGTCGGCCATTCAACCAATCAAAGTGTAATATGCTCATGATATGCTAAGGCTGCTCAACCGCTCGCTATGATGTGCACTGACCACCAGGGGGCAGAGAGTTGACTGGTCTAGCATGGATACCCTAATGTGGAATTATACAAGGTGATTGTTAATATGTCAACTCAGAGAAGTAGGTAAACATTTGAAGTCTTTCTAATCACTTTCCAGAGGAACTACTTTTACAAGTTTGAGGTATATCCTTTCTTCTGTGCCTATAAACATATGTGCACCGACCAGAGTTATTAACACATAATAGGTGCTCAATAAATATTTGTTGAGTGTTTCTCATACTTACATATTGCACATATTGCACAGCAGGACTGTCATGTTGGTCGCTAATCTAGCCCAAGTAGCTGGCACATGCCTGATACATACCAGACGCTCAGTAATATACACCCTTATTTTTAGATAGCAAAAGCTGGGTTATTATATATGCAGGTTGCAGGTACATATTGGCAAACAGATATTTTTTACACTCATGGACTCATACTGTACATATTCATTTTTTCAAGAAATATCTATTGAGTATCTTCTACGTGTCAGGCACTGTCTGGATTCTGGGCTTCTCTCGTGGTGTTGATCACCTGCTTTTTTCCTCATGAGAATGTCTTTTAAAGCCCTTCCATGATGCTTTGTATAAACCCACTTTATTCTTTTTGAGGGTCCATACAATGAGTGTGCCATCACTGACCTAACTAGGGAGATGTCTCCATTCATCATCCAGACCATGGGCTCTGGGAACGCAGACACCTGTAGGAATCAGCCTTGTTTTCGTACCGTAAGCGCCCTCCCCACTGCTCTGTGTTTGATGGTCTGTGCCCGTGCTCTGCACCAGGCCGGGCGCTCCTCAGAGCCAGTGTGGGGGCGCAGGGGGCTGCATAGGCTGGCAGGCAGCTCTGTGCTAGTAGGTTGCCTTGAGGCCCAGGTTCCCTCCTTGCCCACCCTCCCAGCCCAGCCATGCCCTCGTGAGCATTATCAAAGCAGGCCCGCCAGTTCAAGTTCCAGGGCTACGGCAAGGTGAGGGCAAGTTGCTTGTCAGGCATAGCCACTTACCTTCTATTGGTCAGAACTTACCAGGTGACCATGCCTAGCAGCAGAGGAGGCTGGGAAGTGTAGTCCCTAGTTGAGTGGCTATGTGCCTAGCTACAACTCAGGGGCTTGTATGACTAAAGGAAAGAGGGTTTTCAAATGGAGGTTGAGGCCAGTCTCTGCCCTCAGTAGGGACTCCACTTGCTCTCAGATCCACCCAACACAGGGTGGGCACATAGGAGGCCTCCAGAGATCCATGATGGGTAGAGGGATAATTCAGAGTATATGCCTAGGCCTGGCCGGGTGGCTCAGTTGGTTAGAGCGTCATCCCAAAACACCAGGGTTGCTGGTTTGATCCCTGGTCAGGGCACATGCCAGAAGCATAATAAGTGGAGCAACAAATTGATGTTTCTCTCTCTTCCCCTGCCTCTCTCTCTAAAATCAATAATTAAAAAAGAGTATATGCTTAGGAGGCCCCTAGATGTTCATTGATGGTTGAAAGGAAAGGAAGGAGGCAGACATGGTGAAGGAGCTGGAGTGTTTGTCTGGCCCACTCTGCCAGCCGGAACTCCCCCGTTTCCCCCCCTTCTAGGGTGGCGCTGAAGGAGCGGAACAGAGTGGTGCCTGAGAGCGACTCTCCGGTGAAGAGGTCGGGCAGGAAGACGGCCCGGGTCCTGTGCAGCGAAGGGGAGGAGGAGGAGGATGATGAAGCCATCACGTCCCCCAAAGGCCAGGTAGGTCCCCGTCAGCCTGCCCACTTTTACGGGGAGCAACCCTCATTCCCATTAGCCTTCGGAACCGAGTGCAGCAGCTGCTCAGAGGGGCCCGGGAGACATGCCCCAGGACGGGGAGGGTTTCGTGGTCGTGCCCTGGAGCAGGCGGGCAGGCAGGTCTCCACGGTCCTAAGTCCGCCTGGGGCAGGCCCCCCGACCTTGGTGCGCCTCACCGGTGACATGCAGCTCACGGTGGCACCTGCCTCTCAGGGTGGCTGTGAAGAGGATGGGCGTCAGCTCACATACGGATCTGAGAATAAAGCCTAGAAAATGTCCATTGGTGGTTGAAAGGGAAGGAAGGGCCCAGAGATACGTAGTCTCTCCCGTTATCACAGCTTGTCGTCTACTCTACACTTGGGCTCATTTCCTTCCCGTTGAAAAGTAATTTAATGCCTGCCCTGGCCGGTGTGCTCAGTGGTTAGAGCGTCGGCCCAAGCACCGAAGGGTCTCAGGTTCAATTCCTGGTCAAGGGCACGTGCCTGGGTTGCAGGTTTGATCCCCTGCCCTGGTCGGGGCATGTGCAGGAGGCAACCAATTGATGTATCTCTCTCACATCCATGTTTCTCACTCTTTCTTTTTCCCCCTCCCTCCCTTATGGGGCGCGGCTACAGTGTTTTGGCTAGGATCAAGCCTTGGACTGATGAAAGGACAGGGTCCTCTCATTGCCACGTGCAAGTCCCAGCTGGAGGGCAGGGCCCTCCCAGCACAATCATAGCCAACGGCTGTGGTTGTGAGCTTGAACCTATGGTCCGAACACGTGGTCCCACGTGCCTTGTGGTAGAGTTCAGGTGCATATAGTTGAGTGAGGTTGAAACTCACTAGAATGCTGTAAACAATGTGATCACGCCCCTACTTTGCCTCGTGGCATCTGCTATAAACTAAAGACACGGCTTGTGGGCGCTGCCGCTGTCTCCTCATCAGGGAGCAGCGTCCCACCGAGACCCAGCTTTCATTCTGTTATCTGTCTTTCCTTAATCCTTTCACCCCCCCCACTCAGGGTCACCTTTGACGGCAACACTCCCTTCATTCCACTCTCTAAAAATCAATGGAAAAATATCCTCGGATGAGGATTAACAACAACAGAATCACATAAACGTATTATGTCGCAGTTCTGGAGGTTGGGGGCCTGACGCGGGTCTCACGGGGCTGAAGTCAGGGTATCAGCAGGGCTGCGTTTCTGGGATACGAGGAGAGACTCATCTCCCTGCCCTTTCCAGCTTCTAACGGCCGCCTTCTCTCTCTGTGCAAACGTAGCAACGCTGCCCTTCTCCTGTAATCACGTCTCTCTCTCCTGCTCCCTCTTGTACTTCCTGGCTCCTGTGATTGCATTGGGCCCAGCGGATGATCCAGGATCCTGTCCTTCTCTCAGGGCCGCTGGTTAACAGCCTTACTTGCCCCTGCAGCCTGGGTTGCCCTTTGCGGTGCCTCCAAACACTCAGATCCCGGGGATTCGGACAGGGACCTCGTTAGGAGCTCGGACTTGGCCCTGAGGCTGCGAGGCCGCTGAGGAAGGGCTTGAGCAGGAGCGGGAAGAGGTGGCCTTGGCTCCTGGGCTCCCGTGGGGCCTGTGGGAGCCGTGCAGCTGACATTCAGACCTTTGTGGTGCAGATGCTGGCTGGTGGGTGCCGGGCCTCTGGGTTTGGAGGAGCTGCCTTGGGGCCTGGGGCTCAGACCTTTGAGGAAGGGGCACCGGGCAGAGGCTGCCGGTCTCCGTGGGGCAGCAGGCAGCAGGCCCTGCAAGTGTTGGAAGAACTGGAAGTTGGCTCCCCGGGCACCTTGTGCTGACGTTCCTGACACAGAGCAGGAAAGGGGTGGCAGCGTCCCAGCATCACACGGGGGAGCGGACGGGAGCTGTGGGGCAGTCGCTTAATCCCTGGCACAGGGCCCCGTATGAAGATGAGTTAGTAGTTGAAACCAAGACACAAATAACAGAGGCTTAAGCAAGGTAGGGCTCTCTCTCTCAGCACAAAAGTCCCGGATTGGTTTGGGAGTCTCTGAGTCAGGGGGGCTCTTGTCCAAGGGAATGTCCACGCTGGGAAGAGGACACTCCCCTTTCCACTGATGCATGCTGTTGGGACCGAGGGAAGCGTGCGTTAGTTCCCCTTACCTTGCACTGTGTAGAACTGAGGGGCGTGGCCACACTAGCCGCAAGGGAGGCTGGGAAGTGTAGTCTTTAGTTGGGCCACCACATGCCTACCTAAAAATCAAAGATTTTGTCTCTTTAGAAAATTTATTTATTTATTCTTTAAAATATATTTTATTGATTTTTTACAGAGAGGAAGGGAGAGAGATAGAGAGTTAGAAACATCGATGAGAGAGAAACATCGATCAGCTGCCTCCTGCACATCTCCCACTGGGGATGTGCCCACAACCCAGGCACATGCCCTTGACCGGAATTGAACCCGGGACCTTTCAGTCCGCAGGCCGACGCTCTATCCACTAAGCCAAACCGGTTTCGGCTCTTTAGAAAATTTAGAAAAAAGTTGTTATTGGTGTCCAGGAGAATCTGGGACCATGAACTCTACATGGAGGGTGGAGTGAAGGGCCCCCGTGAGAGGGGCCGCGGCCTGAGCTGGGGCTGGGACTGTGGCATGGAGAGGAGGAGTGGGGAGAGCGGCTACAGTGTTGGGACAGGGTCAAGCCTCAGACTAATGAGAGGGCACGGTCCTCTCATGGCCACGTGCAAGTCCCAGCTTGGAGGGCAGAGCCCTCCCAGCACAATTAGAGCCAACAGCTGTGGCTGTAAGCTTGAACCTATGGTCCGAACACGTGGCCCCATGTGCCTGAGTGCTGTGGGCTTGATAGCGTTCAGGTGCATGTAATTGAGTGGGAGCGAAACCCACGAGAATGTTGTAAACATCTTGACCACGCCCTTACTTGGCCTCGTGGAAACTGGCTATAAATAAAGACACGGCTTGTAGTCCGAGGCGCTGTCTCTCTCCATCCCAGAGGGCAGCGTCCCACCGAGACCCAGCTTTCTTCTCTTGTCTGGCTTTTCTAATCCTTCACCGCCCCCTCTCAGGGTCACCGAACCTGGCTGAGCTGGTGCGGCACATGAGGCTCCCAATCTCGGGCTGAGTATGCCATGGCCGTGCCCACCCGCCACAGGGGAGAGACACAGAGTCCCTCTGCTTGGGAAATGAGATAGCTCGGCGCTCTCTCTCCTCCCCCTACCCCCCACTCTGTAATTGCTCTTTCTTTCTTCTTCCAGAAGCCTGCCCCCAGCTCTCCACAAGTCTCCCCTCCCGGTCCTGTCACGTCCCCTGAGAGCAGCCCTTCCCTCTCCGGCCCCTCTCCAGCAGCAACCATCTCCCCGTCAGGGATCCCGAAGCGGCTCACAGGTAAGGACACACGGCCTGCCCTTTCGGTTGCTTGTCCTTGTCCCCACTTGGATTTCAGTGCCAGGCAACCGTCCTCATGACAGCTCTGAGTTTGGCCTTGTGGTTAAGAGCAGAGCTCCACCGTCCACTGGCTGTGTGACTGGGCAAATGGCTTCATTCACCTATTTTTGTCCCTCTTTTCAGTGTAGATACTAGAAGATTTAAGATGATTGTGTGGCTCGCATGTATTTTCATTGGATGGTGTGGTATAAGGAATAATAGCGGTGACGCGGGCTGTGGGAGTGCAGAACTGAGCCTGCCCAGAGGAGGTGACCCGGAAGATGGGTTAGGGTTCGCTGTGCTGGGAAAGGGCGATGGGAAGTGTTGCAGCCGAGAACAGCAGGTGCAGAGGCCAAGAGGTAGAACAGCCTGGTGTGTTTGGGGCGTCCATACGCTTCAGCGTTTCTGGAGAATACAGTGCCATTTGGAGAGCGGGGAGAGTCTGAGGGCGAGTGGGGAGAGGTGAGCTGAGGAGGAGAGTGGGGGCTGGCTCCCGGAGGGCCCTGCACGTGAGGCTAGGGAGCCGGGCTTTAGCCTGCGGTGCTGGGGAGCCCTGGGGGCGCTGCGAGCTGACGGCTGGTCAGGCCTGCGGGAGAGGTGGTCCTAATAACATAACTGAGCGGCTCGGGCTGACACCAACATTGGCTCGGGCGCATCAGGGATTCATTTTAGAGGAAGTGACATCTGAGCTTTGTCCCAAAGGGCTGGGCCACGAGCTCAACAACACGTACCAAAGCCCAGAGGTGACTGCGGAGTATTTGGGAATGACAGCCATTCAGAGATGTTGGTAAAGAAAGTGGATTGTGTGGCATGGGAGTTAGGGGGTCAGGTGGAGAGAAGTTAGGATGGGAGGACAGAGTGGACGCTAAAAGGCTTTGTCCCGGAGTGGGGGCGGGGAATGTGGGAAGCTTTCGAGCAGGGCAGGGGCAGTTCCCGCCACAGCTGCTAAAGGCCCCTCTGGGGTCATGGGAAGGAGCCCGGAGACCAGGGAGAAGGTGAGAATTGATGAAAATCATTACAGCTGCCTTTTCTTCACCATGTGATCTCAATTTGGCGTCTTCTAGAAACAGGCTCTGAAACTCTGTGACTAGGATTCAGTGCAGACCATTTCTTGGGGAGGTGGGAGGTGCAGGGAAGACAGACGGTGATTCAGGGGAGGGGAGTCGCCCCCCCCCCCCCCCAGGGGTGCTGGAGCTTCATTCTCTGGGGAAGCGCTGGGAATTGGCCTAAATGTGTGCAGAAGGATCTGCCGGAAGTGCGGGGAGCTGGGTGCTTATACACCAGCACCATTAGTCTCTGGGTGAGGGAACTCCCAGGGTCTGTAGATTCCTGGTGCATCGGGCTCCTGAGGTCCTGGAAAATGTGTCCAGGACACACGGAGATGGTCAGCTCCTGGGGATGCAGGCACGGAGCGCACTGGCTGCAGTTGGGACTGGCCGAGCCCGTTGCACCCGTGCTTAATTTTTGGGATTATTTCCATCCTGCGGATGTGGGAGAGTGAGGCCCAGAGAGATTAAGTAACTGCTCACCGTCATGCAGCCAGGAGGCGGCGGGAGCTCCAGGGACAGGCTCGCACTGGGCAGTAGCTGTGGGCAGGAGGAGAAGGGGGGGACCCGGGGCCTTTTCAGGAGCCCCATCACAAGGGGGTCGGGGTGCGCGTGGTGCCGAGTTCTCCGGGGCGGGGCAGGTTGGCCAGCGAGTCAGCCACATCTCAGCCTTTGCCTTCCCAGCTCGAAAGCAGTTTTCTAAACGGAAGATTCAGGATGTCCTAGAGGAGCACAGCACGGACAAGGGCCAAGAAGCCAAGAGGAAGAAGGTGGAGGAAGGTGAGGCACCGGGCGGAGGGGTGTGTGCGCACGTGAGTGTCTGACTGTGCACAGAGGGAAGTCTGGAAGGGCGTGGCCCATCTGGGAGGACAAGGTGTTAGGACCCCACTGATTTGATGCCTGTGTCCATGAATGTAACTACGTCTGTCAACCCACACACCGATATGGGGCTTTAGTAGGAGAGCATTTTGGAACATAGCCACTTGGCTGTCAGTGTAGTTTCCGTACAGTTTCCCACTTTTTATCGTTACTTTTTGGAAATACGTTCCTCTAAATGATCCCCTTTTCCTTGTAAAGTTTACCAGGAAGCAGAGGCTCCCACGTTTCCCCAGACCCCGCGGTGTCGCAGTCATTTTTTCGTGGTGCCCGTGGCCGGTCCCAGACCAGTTCTGTGTACTAAGTAGTGGATATCCAAACCACTGTTTATGTTCTAGGAGCTCGGGCACTTGAGGAAAATAACACACATACGTGGAGAGGAAAATTAATATTTCTGTTTTATCCTTAAGTAGTCACAGTGGTTTATCATAGCATGTCTCCTGGGCGCTGCACCGCTTCTCGGACTGGAATCCAGTTGCAGACTGCCACCCTCATTTCCTGCTTCCTGCCCCGAGCTGATTTCTGTGCAGTGCTTGGTTTTTATCACCGCTACTAGTGAAAACCAGCTTTGCAAAAACTGTAACATCAGAAACTGCAAGGAACGTGACCCGATACTGAAAACTAAAGTACCTTGACGTAGCAGTTCATCAGTGTGGGCACAAGTCCCCAGTTTCTGTTGCAAGTGTCAGGTCTCCTGCGGTGTCCCTGTGAGTTCCTGCATCTTGGTGAAGAGGGAGCTGCAGTGATAAAGGTCTGATCGATTGATCGATCGATCCTTTGGGGCCTGAGATTAGACCAGCTGCAGCCTTTGCCACTGTCGGTTTGTTTAATAAAAGGTCTTTATGAAGCTCATCTTTCCCAGGGGAGATTGCATTTCCTGTTGGCAATTTTTAGTCAATAATGAATTTTTTTTTTAAAATATATTTTATTGATTTTTTTACAGACAGGAAGGGAGAGAGATAGAGAGTTAGAAACATCGATCAGCTGCCTCCTGCACATCTCCTACTGGGGATGTGCCCGCAACCCAGGTACATGCCCTTGACCGGAATCGAACCTGGGACCTTTCAGTCCGCAGGCTGATGCTCTATCCACTGAGCCAAACTGGTTTTGGCGTCAATAATGAATTTTACAATGAATTAATTATCAGTGTCTGGGGATGTGGGGGTGGGTGGCTTTTTCTACTAAGATAAATTTTTCCCAAGTTTATACAACTTTTATTGTTTCCCTGATATGATTTTTTTCAGTCAGTTTAATTTTTTTTATTATAATCTGTAACAAGTTATCACATGCAACTCCTATTCTGTGGTCTCTAATTCTAAAATAATTATAAGAAAAGACTGGCCTTGCTCAGCTGCACAGGTGAACACGGGATTGGCTTCCCTTGGGGGTCCCCACCTCCCGTCCCTGTACAGCAGGCATGTCAAACTCAAAGGCTAACGGGCCAAGTAAACGAGGCATGCGGCCCGTGGGCCGCGAGTTTGACATGCTTACTTTACAGACACACTCGATTGGCTCAAGAAAGAATAAAGGGGCAGAACGTCTTGGGAGGTGAAATGTCCTTGGGGGTCAAAGTGACTTTTTACCTTCTCGCTTCCTGTGTGTCCTCAGAAGCAGAGACCCCAACAGAAAACCTCCCACAGCCGGAAGGGGCCAAAGAGAAGAAAGCAGAAGAGGGGGACCTGCCCATGATGCCCCCCGAGCCCCAAAACGCCTGCAGTGAGTGTCAGATCCTCTTCCCCCTGCAGCCCCATCTCTGCTTTTGGGGTCAGATGTCTTGGTCGGACAATTCATTTAAATGAGACGTAGATTCTTAAGTGTGTTGTTTACATGTGGATTCTGGGTTTTATTATTGTAATTGTTTTATTGCATGCACGTGAGAAAGAAAGAAAGAGCCAGTCATCCTGCAACAAAATACATCTCAGGAATCATAGGCACTGAGTAATTAGTTGAGCGATAATTTTTAAGTTGGACAACCAGGCTGAGTGTGGGGTTTAGAGGTCAGCCTGCCCCTCACCAGCCCCGCCATCCGGTGTCTGTGAGCCCCCCGAGTTAGGAACAACCCGTGGGCCGTTTCAGGATGCAGAGTGGTACCTGATTTTCCGCAGCTGCGGAAGTGGGGACATTTTCTCATCGGGCTGCGATGTCTTTTTACCCTTTCCATAGGTCTCCAGTTTGGGGTTAAGTGCTAGAATCCCCTGAGTTAGTACCGACAAAAAAGCATCAGGCTCAAAGCTTTCTCTGGGCCAGTGGTTGGCAAACTGCAGCTCGAGAGCCACATGCGGCTCTTTGGCCCCTTGAGCGTGGCTCTTCTACAAAATACTGACTTCTGCGCATGGACCACGAAGTTTCAATCGCACTGTACGTGTGCGCCCGCACATGGTATTTTGTGGAAGAGCCACACTCAAGGGGCCAAAGAGCCACATGTGGCTTGCGAGCTGCAGTTTGCCGACCACTGCTCTGGGCAGAGGAAAAGGGCCGAGTTGGTGAGGTTTTCCATTTAGAGCAGTGGTTCTCAACCTTGGCTGCACATTAGAATCACCTGGGAATCTTTTTAAAATCCTGAATTCCGGGCCTCATCCTCCAGGAATTCTGTTTGTTACTAATGTTGTGGCCCCACCCCATCACAAAGAAACAATTTCCGGAGGGTGAGGCCCAGAAATCAGGATTTTAAAGAGTCCCAGGTGATTCTCATGGGCAGCCAAGGTTGAGAACCGCTGGGTTAAACAGTAAAAAGCTTCAGGGTGGAAAGTTCGCAGCAGCACCGTCCGACCTCTCGCTTTAGAAGCCGAGCCGCCGACAGAAAGCAGCTCAGAGCCCGTGGAGGTGGTGAAGCAGGAACCCCAGGACGAGGAGCCGGCCAAGCCGCCCCCCAGAGCTCCCAAGATGCTCAGGAGTTTCTTCAGTGAGTTTCTCCTCCTGCCTCCCCTCCCCGGGGCGGTGCTGGGAGGAGGCGGGCCGGCCTTTCTCCAGCGAGAGGGGCAGGCCCCTTGGCCTTCCTGTGTTAGAAAGTCTGATGACTGCGTCTCCTGGCTTGTCGCTGGCTACTGAGAGTCGGGGAGGGGTGTGGGATGGGGCTGTCAGAAGGAGAAGGACCCACAATTTCCTGGCTTCCTTCCCAGCCCCACGGAAGCCGGCAGTCAAACAGGAAGTGAAAGAAGAGGGGCCTGGCACCCCAAGAAAGGAGGCGTCTAAGGGGTGAGTCAGCGTCTGTTGAGTAGAGAGGACAGTGGATTGAAAAGATCCACTGTCCTCTACTGGGGATGTGCCCGCAACCAAGGTACATGCCCTTGACCGGAATCGAACCTGGGACACTTCAGTCCGCAGGCTGACGCTCTATCCACTGACCCAAACCGGTCAGGGCAGCGAGCTCCTTTTCTTGAACGCGTACTGTGTCAGGTACAGCTAAAGGCTCTCTTCCTCTGTGGCAGTCCTGCGGAGGAGGCGGGTATTTTAGCCTTTTCACAGGCATTGGAACCAAACCGCTTTGATTTTACTCTAAGCCTACAAAAAGGAGACTGATAATCACAGAAAATTTTCAGCTTTAATTATACTAATACTAATAAAAAAATGTTTGGGGGATTCTTAACGTCAGTTTTGCACCCCAGTGGAGACCTAAGTGAGATTAAGTGGCATCGTTTCAGCGTGTGACTGCACTGCAGCCAGCTCCTTTTCTTTCTCTTTTTTTTAAAAATATATTTTATTGAGTTTTTACAGAGAGGAAGGGAGAAGGATAAAGAGAAACATCGATGAGAGAGAAACATCGATCAGCTGCCTCCTGCACACCCCCCACTGGGGATGTGCCCGCAACCAAGGTACATGCCCTTGACCGGAATCGAACCTGGGACCCTTCAGTCCGCAGGCCAACGCTCTATCCACTGAGGAGGCGGGTAGTTTAGCCTTTTCACAGGCATTGGAACCCTGAGCCCAGAGAGGTTAGGTCGGCTTCCCCAAGTCCCACAGGGAGGTGGGGGTAAGGCCAGGCCTGGGACTCATGTCCCCCGATTCCTAAGCCTGGGCTCTCCCTTCACCACTGCCCCGCCATGCCTCCTGGGCGTGCGTCTGTGCTTGTGCATGTGTACAGACATTTCTCTACCATAGATGACGTCTTATGTCTCCTTCCTTATTTCCTGTGATACTGCGACCCTTTTTCTTACCTCAGTCCCAGCCCGATCACTTGTCTGTGTCTGATGGCTGCCTGTAGGTGACAGGCCGACCTGCGGGACCTCCAGTTCTCACCTTTGAAGTGGGACGTATTGATGACAGGAAGTTAACATCCACTGTTATCGTGTCCCAGGCGCTAGGCCGTGGCCTCTGTGCTCCTCACGGCACCAGGGTGTGTCGATGCTGTTGGTACCCTTTTCGCAGCGAGGGGAGTGAGCGTGGAGGCAGGGCAGCGTCGTGGAGAGCCGAGAGCCCGCTCCACCCTTGCCAGTTGTGTGGCCTCGGGGGTGACGGCCTCTGTGCCCGTCTCCTCCTGAGGGCGGAAGCATGTAGACTAGGCTTCGGCTCCGGCCAAGCTCAGCAGGCTTATAGCGGCTGCTGTTATTACCGTTATTACTATTACTTGAGTTTAGGGCCTTGCTTAGGCCGCAAACGGGGAGTGTGGCAGAGTTGGGATTTGAAGCAGGCAGTCTGGCTGTAGTTTCTTACCCAGCATGCTCTGCTGCCTCTTGTTGAGGTAACAATAGAAACAGCCAGGACGGCTGCATTTATTCGACACGGAGTCTGTACAGTTCACCGTGCACAGCCCTGCACCTGCTCCATCCACAGTCCTGTCTGCAGGAGAATCGGCGGGAGAGCTGAACAATCTGGAGCCTTCCATGTCCCTTCGGTCCCCAGTTTTGGAATAGATACAGGCCTGAGGCTGGAGTTAGGGTTATGTTTATTTATTTAAAATATCCTCACCGGAGGATATTTTTTTCCATTGACTTTTTAGAAAGAATGGAAGGGGGCGGGGGGAGGGAAGGGAAGAGAGAGAGAGAAACATCAAGGAGAGAGAGACATTGATTGGTTGCCTCCTGCATTTGCCCGGACTGGGGTCGGAGATCAAACCTGCAGCACAGGTACCTGCCCTTAACCGGGAATCGAACCTGTGACCCTTCGGTTTGCAGGCAGATGCTCGAACCATTTAGAAACACCGGCCAGAGCATCAGTGTTGTGTTTCAAATAATCCCCACAAAATGCACCTCGCGAAAATCCTTACCCTATTTCTTCCTTAACCCGTATGACAACATGTCACTATGGGATTTCGGTGGCTTCATTGTACAGATGGAGACACTGGTTTGGGGACAGAAGCCACTTCTCCAGGTGACTCTGCTGGTTGGCGACGCAGCAGGGATTTGAACCAGATGGTCTGGCTGCAGTCGGGGCTGTGCTGGCTCTGACAGGGTCAGCGTGAGGCTGTGATGTAGGGGTCAGAGCAGCCTGGAGCCCTGCTACTAGCTGTGTGACGGGGGGGAACTGCTTCACCACTCTGGGCCTGTTTCCTGGTTTGGAAAATGTTGAAGAGCCCGTACCTGCAGGACGGATTGCTAACAGCTGTGTGCTCTTAGCACAGTGCCTGGCACTTCGTGGCGCCCTGTGACCTCACCCTCGTGCTGCCCACCCAGAGTGAGCGAGGGAGGGGCTGGTGAGAGGCCCAGAGGGGTCGTAGGTCTCATAGTGTGGACTCCGAAAACCATGCTCCACTATAACCACGTGGACCCCTTTTCTGTTCCTCAAACGTGTTGAGCGTGTCTCTACCCCAGGGCCTTTGCACTCACTGTTCCCCCTGCCTGGGATGCTCGTTTCCCTGATAAACACTCTGCTCACCCTTCTGCTCAGATGTATCTGCTCAGGCCTTCCCCCACCCCCTCTGAAGTAGCATCTGTCAACCCGCTTTCTCCCTCTACTTGATTTTATTTTGTTTTCTGAAATATTTTTTATTATCTAAAGTTACTTGTTTATGTTTTCTCCCCCAGACTCTCCCACTCGGATGTGAGCTCCAGGTTAGCAAACTTTATTTTCATTTACTTCTGGGCCTAGAACAGTGCCTGGCCGTGGCAGGTGCTCAGGAAACGTTAGCCGGAGGAGCGGGCTTCTCTTCAACCCAGCGTCTACCTCATCTAATCTCCCTTTCGCCTCCGCAGCCCCCTGGACCCATCCAGCTACAACCCTGCCAAGAAAAACTACCATCCCGTCCAGGACGCGTGCTGGACGCAGGGCCAGAAGTGAGGCTTCGCCCTGGCCGCCCTGCCGTACTCCAGTCCCTGTCGCTGCGGCGGCCTCTCAGGAGACCAGTCGCAGGACACTGTCCAGGGTCTCCTCTGTGTTTTGGGGACACAGCAGCATTGAAGGGGACAGAGAGAGAACCCCGGGGAGCAGGCGGGAGCAGGGGTGGGCATGCTTTTGGGTATCGCAAGGCCGTCCTCGGGGAGGCAGGCGGGTGGAGGACAGCGTGGGTTTACATGCTGCTCTTGTGTGTCCCTTCCCTCCCCAGGGTCCCTTATCTGGCTGTGGCCCGGACGTTTGAGAAGATCGAGGAGGTTTCTGCTCGGTAAGGAATCCAGCCGGCTGGGCGGGGCGGGTGCCTCCGGCTCTGTCCCTGGCCTGGCAGTCCCTCTCCTCCTCCAGGCTCCGGATGGTGGAGACGCTGAGCAACTTGCTTCGCTCCGTGGTGGCCCTGTCGCCCCCAGACCTCCTCCCCATCCTCTACCTCAGCCTCAACTGCCTCGGGCCCCCCCAGCAGGGCCTGGAGCTCGGCGTCGGGGATGGTGTCCTTCTGAAGGCGGTGGCCCAGGCCACAGGTGAGGAGGGGCTGCGGTGGGCGTTCCGCGGGAGGGTCTGAGATGGTGGAGAGGGACTCAGGAGGCAGTGAGTGAAGAGGACCTGGGACAGATGGCAGGGTGTGAGGGCGGTGCAGGTGACTGAGACCTGGGCCCGCAGTGCGATGGGCCTGGGCGGAGAGGAGCGGCCGGGGAAGATGCCGCAGGCAGAGCGCAGGATTTGGGGGCGGGCCTGGGGGTTGGGCTGAGGCAGGTAGTGGAGCTCCTAAAGGACTGAGCAGTAGAGCCCGGAGGGGCCCAGGGGCGAGGAGAGGGGTGTGGAGCCGGCAGCCTGCAGGGGCCGCCCGTGTTTATGGAGAGGCTGGCGGCGTGTGTGGGGCGGACCTGCCTGCCAGGGCGTCCAGGGCTTGGTGTTTATTGTGAGGGACTTGGGAGCCACAGAAGGATTGTGAGCTGGCAAGGGGCAGGGGCCCGGGCAGTTCTGAGCCCGTGTGGAGCACAGACAGGAAGCTGGGAGTCCGGGGAGGAGGCTGGGGCGAAGGTCCAGGGGGAGGAGGAGCGGGGGCCAGGCCCTCAGGAGCAGAGGCGAGGGTGGCGTGGAGAGAGACAGGACAGGAGGGACCTGCGGGCTCGGGGGGTCAGGGATCTTGCTTGACTGGGAGGATGGCGGAACCACCACTAGGACGGCACTGGTGAGGCGGACACGTTCAGGGAAGTGTGTTGTTTCACGTGGGCCTGTGTCTGGGGGCCGCCGACATGTGGGGAGCCACGTCCTCAGCACATTCGCACCCACTCACGAGCGCCTCCTCGTGGCCCAGCCGCAGGCTTGTGAGAGTTGGGCAGCACTTTGGAAATGCTGCCACCGTCGGCAGGTCGTGTCTCCACATCACACGCAACAGGAGGGTCACACTTGTCGCTGCCCCTTCTGCGCGGTTCCACGTACAGGCACGAGCCCGACCACTCCGCCTGTCTGCTCACGCCTTGCAGCGCCGGGGCCAGAAGTGCCTGTTTCCTTCTGAGTTGCTTTCCCTCCATTCCTGTGTGTTAGAGTCAGGATTGTATCGAAATGACGTGTCAATAGGGCGTCAGCTCTGCGTTTGTTTTCAGCGTAGATAAGAGACACAAGGTACCGTAGCGGTGAGGCGCCAAGGATGGAGCACAGCGGGCAGTGGGCGCAGCCTTCCAGCTGCCTGCTCCCAGCCTCTGCTGTGAGGAAAGGGGCGGTTGCTCTGATGGGGTGAGAATGTGGTCACAGCTGTGGCAACTCACGGTGCCACTTCCCAGCCCCCGGCTCTTACAGCGAGGGTGCCCGTGGGCCCAGTCTGGGCAGTGAGTGAGGCCAAGACACATCTGTGTGTTTAAATTGGTGACTTCAGAAAGTTCAGCATGGCTCTGGCCGCGAAGCTCCATTGGTTAGAGTGTCATCCCGATACACCCAGGCTGCGGTTCGATCCCCGGTCAGGACACACACAGGAATCGACCAATGAACGCATAACTAAGTGGAGCAACACATCAATGTCTCTCTCTCTCTCTCTCTCTCTCTCTCTCTCTCTCTCTCTCTCTCTCTTTCTTCCTTTCTCTTCCCGTTTCTTCCTCTCTCTAAAATTAGTAAATAAAAATTTAAAAAAGGCTAACAAAAGAAAAAGCAAAGGCCTTTTGGACACTGGGATAGTGTTCACGGTCAGCTAGGGGGCAGGCAGAGGGTCCTTCGGTCTCCTCTGTCTACACTCGCCCCTGGTAATCTCATGCTACCCCGTGGCTTTGACTCCCACGTGCACACTGACGCCACCACTCCAGCCTCTCCCCTGGTGTGGACGGGTCCGTCCCGCTGCTCACCGCACTCCACGTGAACGTGCAGTAGGCCTCTCACACCGATGCAGTGGAGACGGGTGTGGGATGAGCCACTTCAGGAAGTGGGCGGGCTCTGGGAATGGGGAGGTGGGGGCTCGCCCCAGCACACGTAGCTGGAGAAAATGCCAGAGAGTTGTCAGTGCAGCCACAGGCCTCACCCTGCTCCTCACGCTCTGCCCCCAGGTCGGCAGCTCGAGTTGGTGCGGGCTGAGGCCGCCGAGACGGGCGACGTGGGGCTGGTGGCCGAGAACAGCCGCAGCACCCAGAGGCTCATGCTGCCCCCGCCCGCCCTCACTGCCTCCGGGGTCCTCGCCAAATTCCGAGACATCGCCCGGCTCACTGGCAGCGCTGTGAGTGGGGGGCAGCCCTGCCCCGACCCCCGACCCTGTGCCCTTCGCCTCAGGACCCAGGGCCAGGCCTGTGGCAGGGGGGTGGGGGCGGCTGGTTACACTTTCCGGGGCTGGATCGCGTCAGCTCCGTGAGGGGTGCAGAGCTTCCTTCTCCCCGCTCAAGGCTGCGGGAACCTCCTCCTGAGATCCTGGCACCTGACCTAGTGTCAGCTGCGTGACAGGACTCGGTCATTTGCTGACCAAAGCTAGGGAGGCAAGGAGAGCGGGCCCTTTACTGAGCATGCGGCTGGGGGAGCGGGGAAGGGGTGCAGCGAGGGGGCAGGTGCTCCAAGGGCGGCATCTCTCCAGGCAGCTGGATGGCCGGGAGGAGGTGGGGTCCTCTCCCCGCCCCCTGGGCCTGACTGCTCTGCCCCCACCTCTAGTCCACAACCAGGAAGATGGACATCATTAAAGGCCTCTTTGTGGCCTGCCGCCACTCAGAAGCCCGATTCATCACCAGGTGAGTGTGTGGGCGGGGAGAGGGGGAGGAGGAGGCGGGAGGGTGGGCAGCTGGAGCCCTGAGATGGGAGCAGCATGCGCTGGGGAGGAGCCAGCTGTGGGAGTGGGGACACAGGTCCCCTCGGGCCCGCTCCTCCTGGGTGGTCCTGCCCGGGGAAGAATCGGGCTCGTGGGTGGAGAGTGCCACGATAGATTGGTGATGTCTGCCTTGGCCTGAGCCCGGCAGTGAGCCTGGGGGCCAGGTGGTTGCCATGACAGGGAAACGCCATTGACATCCTGGAGCGTTTCTGGTGCCCTGTCCTGAGCCACATGCGCCATCCCATCAGTGCCTCCTGCAGCTCTCGAGGCAGGCGCTTTCCTCACCCAGTTTATAGAGCGGAGGCGGGGCACAGGGGGGGTAAGCCTCGCCCTCCAGGTTGCTGGCTTGGGTGAAGGCCTGTGCCCGCGACAGGTCCTTGCCCATCACACACTTGTCACCACTGCGGCAGGCTGCTGTGTTCTGGTTCCAGGCTGGCTTTGCCCCTCCCCCTCCCCAGAAAGCCTCACCCCTTTCTCAAATGAGATGAGAGGCCACGACACCAGCGAGGCACGTGGTTCTGCCCCAGGAGGTGCCAGGGGTGCTTGTTCTGGCCTCGGTTTCCTCACCTGTTAAGTGGGGCTGTGGTGTTTGGGGCCCCTCTGGCTCTGAAGCTGGTTTTGGTGTCTGGGGAGAAGGTCTCCAGAGGGTGGAGGTGGGGGAGCCTGGAGGAGAGGAAGGTGTGGGGGCAGGATTGGATAGGTGTGCGCAAGCCCACTGCCCCGTACCCGCTCTCTCCCAGAGCCCTGAGTGGACGGCTGCGCCTTGGGCTGGCAGAGCAGTCGGTGCTGGCCGCCCTCGCCCAGGCCGTGAGCCTCACGCCTCCAGGCCAAGGTGAGCCCCCATGGGGTCCAGTGCCCACCCCTTGAGTAAGCCCAGGCATCCCTTCTTCTCTGAAGCCCACACACCCCTCCCCGGTGGCTCTGCCTCCTGCTGCCACTCCAGACCTTCCCTGAGGGAAGTTCCCTGGCACCCGTTCCGTTCCTTGTCTGCAGCACCCCACCCTGTGGACCCTGGGGTGGCTGGGGGTTGGGCATCCCAAAGCCTCTTCTGTTGGCTCCTGTCTTAGAATTTCCCCCGGCCGTGGTGGATGCTGGGAAGGGCAAGACAGCAGAGGCCAGAAAGACGTGGCTGGAGGAGCAAGGCATGATCCTGAAGCAGACGTTCTGGTGAGACCCGGGGGCCGCTGGGGACCGAGGCACAGCGAGGGGTCAGATACGTGCGGCCTGACAGAGGCCCAGAGAGTGTCAGCGGCAGGAGGGCCGATGAGCAATTCTACACATGCCCACGGGCACCTGCTCTGGGCTAGGACCACAGGGTGCTGGGCACCGGGCAGTGAGCAGCCTGCAGAGCCCCCAGGCCCGGGCAGGGGTCTCAGGTCTGCCTGCACATGGGGATTGCAGACGTGCTCTCATTCTCCCCCCCTCACCCACCAGTAAATCGGCACCTCTGGGAGGTGGAGCCTGGCCTGGAAGAAATACTGTGTTTTGTTTTGCTTTTAACATCCTTGAGTGCTTCTAGTGTAGTCAAGATGACAGATGGCTGAAGGCAGCTCAGACTGAGGGACATAGGGTCAGAGGGATGTGTAGGGACACAGGGAGGACGGGGGCAGATAGCAGAGGCAGGGTGACGAGGAGTCAGGGAGAGGGGAGCCGACCAGGGGCCAGGAGACAGGAGTCAGGGAGAGGTGGGGGCCGACCAGGGGCCAGGAGACAGGAGGAGTCAGGGAGAGGGGAGCCGACCAGGGGACAGAGGAGGGAGAGGTGGGGGCCGACCAGGGGACAGGCAGGCAGAGGTGAATCTTGCAGCCTGAGAGCAGAGCTTCCAGGCTGCCAGACTTTCGAGCTCTGCAAGGACACCTCCCACCTTGTTCCCCCCCCCCTCCCCCGCCCCCCCAGCCAGGTGCCTGACCTGGACCGGATCGTCCCGGTGCTGCTGGAGCACGGCCTGGAAGGGCTCCCGGAGCACTGCAAGCTGAGTCCAGGTACAAGCCACCCGGGGCCTCGGAGGCCTGACCACAGCCTCACCCTGTGCACCGCTGGCTCGGGTGGGAGCTGGGGCTGCCCCTCCTTCAGGCTCCTCTCCCTCCTCTGGGCCTTGGCTTCTGCCTCCGGGGGGCTGTGAGGGCCACTCCTCTAAGAACCCGCAGAATCTTCTCTGTCCCCAGAGTGGAGTGTTCCCGGGGGCCCAGACCCATTGCTTCCCCCGGGAGCTCCGCTCTGTGCTGGGTCAGGGAGGAGGCTGCTGTCGCCAGGATTCCCCAAGGGCAGTGGTCAGGCCGGACAGAATCTCACACACGAGTCCAGAGGAAGGCAGCGGCCAGGGAGGGCAGCCGGCTATGCTCTGGGATCCCCAGGGACCCAGGTTTCTTCTCCTGCCACCCTGTCACCCCAAGGTTGTTACCCTAATGCACGTGGTCACAGATGGCTGACGTCTCCGTTCTAGATACGGAAAGAGAGAGGGGACAGCCAGGGTCCTGTGGGTGTGACCCAGACCCTGCACGCACCGCTTGTGTGCAGTCAGCAGTCGCACAGTTGGTGGTCCCTCTGCCCCGCTTCCCTAACGCTCCCTCCCCTCCCCTCCCAGGGGTCCCCCTGAAACCAATGTTGGCCCACCCCACCCGGGGCGTCAGCGAGGTCCTGAAGCGCTTCGATGAGGCAGCTTTCACCTGCGAGTACAAATACGACGGGCAGAGGGCACAGGTATGGGGGGCGGGCGCATCCCTTCAGCAGAACGGACAGGGCTGGAGAGCAGGGCGTGGGGGCAGCAGACCCAGCCCAGACCCGCCCCGTCTGCCCTGCACGCCTCTCGGGGCTCAGTGCCCTCCTCTGTGCAACGGGTGCAATGACCACCCCCTCACTGGCTGATTTGAAAATCGATTTTATTTGGTAAAGTCGTCAAAATTCCTGACCCACAGCAGTGGGCGCTCAGGAAGGGTCCGCTGTGCTCGGGCCCTGCTGGTGGGTGTGTTCCTGTCACAGATGCCGCGTAGCCATAGTGACACAGGGTGAGTCCTGTGACCCAGGCCTGGAGGTGGCCTGTCAGGCCTAAGGGTGCTCAGGTGGCTTTTCTGTTCATCGCCTGCGGCTGGCTGGGCCCCGGGTCACAGGTGGATCTTCAAAACACAGAGAAAAAATAAGAAAATGACTTACGGCAGTGACAGTGACTTGAAATGTACATACATGTTGTAAGTCATATATGTGTTACCCCCCACATAATTATTTCTCGCGATAACAAAGGTATAAAATGGCATCGATGTAGCTCTGCTTGAGCACTGTGACCAGGCTGTATTACAGTAAATACAGTAACAGGAAAACCCAGGACAGTAGTCACAGCATAACATCCAGCCAAATCACACAGAAAGACCCTTGTGCGGACGGAGGGGGGTGGGCCTGGGATGATGAGAGGACGGGGGTGGGGGTGGGGGATGGGAGATGCTGTTCGAAAGGAGACGATTTGCTCAGGTCTCTGCACCAGTCCTTCAGAGCTTCTGGGACCTTCCACCAGTAAAGTGGGGTCAGAAGAGAGAGGAGGGGCTGCCCGGGCTGGACTGGGCTCTGACGTCCTCTCCCCTCCCCCACTGTCAAAGATCCATTTTCTGGAAGGCGGGGAGGTGAAGATCTTCAGCAGGAATCAGGAGGACAATACTGGAAAGTACCCGGACATCATCAGCCGCATCCCCAAGGTGGGTGTCTGCCCCCCCTTCTCTCTCTCCCCTCCGGCGGGGGCTGCAGTGACTGCTGCAAGGAACCGGGGTGGGTCCAGGCCAGCTCGGTGCAGCCGGGATATGGGTCTGTGTCCACACGTCTCTTTGAGTTCGGTTTCAAGTGGTCAGTGACCTTGAGAGCTGCAGCAGGAAAAGGACATTTGTTTCCTGGAGTCTGCCTTTTGGCCTCGGCTCCACCTCTCACCAGCCCTGGGCTCCCCCTTCTACTTTCAGATTAAACTCCCGTCAGTCACATCGTTCATCCTGGACACAGAAGCCGTGGCTTGGGACCGGGAGAAGAAGCAGATACAGCCGTTCCAAGTGCTCACCACCCGCAAACGCAAGGTAGCCTCAGCCCCTTCACTGCCTGCCGTGGCCCGCCCGCCCTCATCTGCCTCCCAGTCCTGCCCACTCCCCAGAGGGTCAGAGTGTTCGTCAGGACGCAGGTCTCAGCCAGTGCAGTATGGCTGCCACAGCTCCAGCCATTGCATCCTCATCCCAGCAGGCCAAGTAGAAAGCAGGAAGAGCTATTTTCCTACATCTCGGGGTTTTGTTTTGTTAAAATATATTTTTATTGATTTCAGAGAGGAAGGGAGAGGGAGAGATAGAAACATCAATGATGAGAGAGAATCATTGATCAGCTGCCTCCTGCATGCCCCCTACTGGGGATCAAGCCTGCAACCCCAGGCATGTGCCCTTGACTGGAATCGAACCTGGGACCCTTCAGTCTGCAGGCCAACGCGCTCTCCACTGAGCCAAACCAGCCAGGGCTACATCTCTGTGTTTTTTTATGAAAGAAGGTCTGTTCCAGGAGCCCCCACAGCCTACACCCCAGCAAACTTCTTTATTCTCATTGGCCAGCATGTGTCATGTCACCACCATTAGCTGCAAGGGAGGCTGAGAGAGCAAATACAGTGGGGCCTTGACTTACGAGTTTAATTCGTTCTGTGATGGAGCTCGTAACTCAAATTACTCGTATGTCAAATCAGTTTTCACCATTACAATGAATTGAATGCTGGGCTGATGTGGCATTCACTATGGCGTACACTGTGACATTCGCTGCGCCAACTAGCGGTGGGGTATCTGAAGCTGGCTCGTAACCCGAATTTTAGCTCGCAACTCAAAGGAAAATATCGGCCGAGAGGCGGCTTGTATCTCGAAAAACTTGTTAGTCGGGACACTCGTACGTCGAGGCCCCACTGTACCTGACAAAGGGGAAGAGGTTGGGATCAGCTGAGCCATCACCGTCCGGTGTCTGGCCGGCAGCATTGCCACCCTCGCAGCTGTGTGGCCCGTTGGGTGGGAGCAGGGGAGAGTGGTAGGTGACAACAGTGTCTGCCTCAGGCAGGATGGGAGGGGACCCAGTCGGGCCCGACTCACCTTTCCCCAGCCCTGCTCTCTTCTGCCCCAACCCAGGAGGTGGATGCAGCGGAGATCCAGGTGCAGGTGTGTTTGTACGCCTTCGATCTCATCTACCTCAATGGAGAGGTGAGTCCCGGCTTCGCTTCCCGGGGCAGCCGAGGGGTGAGCTTGGGAGCCAGGGGCCCGAGTTTCACTCCTCTGTCACGTCGCTGAGATGGGAGGCCACTCCTGGGCAGTCGTGCTCCGTGGTCCAAGGAGTTGCGTGGGCCCCCGGGACCCTTCAGGGTACACAGATGTACCCAACAGCACATGTGTGAGGCGGGCTTTCCCCATGTCGTGTGGCTGCCTGAAGCAGATGTGAGGATCCAGCCCGTGTTAAGATAATGTTTTTGAGATCATCACTTTTTTTTTTAAAATATATTTTATTGATTTTTTACAGAGAGGAAGGGAGAGAGACAGAGAGTCAGAAACATCGATGAGAGAGAATCATCGATCAGCTGCCTCCTGCACATCTCCCACCGGGGATATGCCCGCAACCCAGGTACATGCCCTTGACCGGAATCGAACCTGGGACCTCTCAGTCCGCAGGCCGACGCTCTATCCACTGAGCCAAACCGGTTTCGGCGAGATCATCACTTTTATTATATATTTATTTATTATTGTTATTATTTGTAGTGCGGCCACTTTCTTTTTTTAAATTTTGTTTTATTATTATTATTTTTTTTAAATTTATTTTTATTGATTTCAGAGAGGAAAGGAGACGGGGAGAGAGATAGAAACATCAATGAATCGAACTGTGACTTCCTGGTTCATAGGTTGACACTCAGCCACTATGCCACGCTGGCCAGGCATCATCATCATTATTGTTTAAATGTTTTTTTTGTTTTTGTTTGTTTGTTAATATATATTTTTATTGATTTTTAGAGAGGAAGGGAGAGGGATAGAGAGATAGAAACCACAATGATGAAAGAGAATCATTGATTGGCTGCCTCCTGCACGCACCCTACTGGGGATTGAGCCCACAACCCAGGCATGTGCCTTTGGCCGGAATCAAACCTGGGACTCTTCAGTCCGCAGGCCGGTGCTCTATCCACTGAGCCAAACCGGCTAGGGCTGTTTTTTTTGTTGTTTGTTTTTTTTTTAAGAGAGAGTGGAAGGGAGAGGGATAGATAGAAACATCAATCGGGTGCCTCCTGCACATCCCCTACTGGGGATCCAGCCTGCAACCTGGGCACGTGCCCTGACTGGGAAATTGAACCTGTGACTTCTTGGTTGTTCATGGGTCGACACGCAACCACTGAGCGACACCAGTTCTCCCCTCCTAGCTGTGTTGCCGCAGATGACTGGCTCAGCCTCTCTGTGCCTCAGTTTCCTTACCCGTAATTGAAGAGCTAACAGCAGCACCTGCTCTGTCTGTTACAGGCAGGTTAAGTGGTGGGACATGGGCGTGGAGCACCGGGGCTGGCACATGGAAGCTTTGATACAATTAGCTGCCGTCACCGTCTTCCTCCCGATAATCCTTGACGACCTGGTAGCTGAGCAGTGACAACTTTCCCTGCCCACTTCCTAGCGAGGTGGAGCGTCTTCGGGCTCGTGGGCCACGGCATCTGTTCTGTGACTTGCTTGTCTGTGGGTTCTCTTTTTTTTTTTTTTAATTTTTTTACAGAGAGGAAGGGAGAGAGATAGAGAGTTAGAAACATCGATGAGAGAAACATCCATCAGCTGCCTCCTGCACACCCCCCACTGGGGACGTGCCCGCAACCCAGGCACATGCCCTTGACCGGAATCGAACCCGGGACCTTTCAGTCCGCAGGCCGACGCTCTATCCACTGAGCCAAACCGGCTTCGGCTTAACTATTATTTTGTATTTAGTCAAACATAACATTTCCCCCCCTTAATGCATTCTCATCCCTGAGATTCAAGAAGGAAAAAAGTCATCCTTTTCCTAGGATTCTAAAAGTTTTCACTTAGCTTTTCTTCTGGTATCTTCCCAGTTTTGTGGCTAGTGGGGTTGGCACATGTGTGCGTGTCAGGCAGGATCTGAGTAACTGTGTGCAGCCCTTTAAGAGGAACACCTGGGACTCCGGTAGCCCCCATGTCACTCAGCCACATCCCTGCTGGTTTATAGCGAAAGTTACGGGGACTTCTCTTCCCAGCACTGGAACTCTGGGCTGGGGGCCTGGTGTGGGGCTGGGACCCCTCGCTCCCCAGGGAAACCTCCACAGCCAAGATATCCCTCCCAATTTTAAACCGCCATGTGGATATGGCACCAGCTGGTTGCTTGATTCTGCCCCTCCTACCAGTCTTGATGTGCTTCTTCTTTAATTCCTTAGTCGTAGGACTTCCAGCCAGATTTCAGGTGGTTCTGAATGATGGTGGTTCTGTATTTTAGTTGTAAATTTCGATGTGGTTGTGGGAGGTGGTGAGTACTGCGTTTACCTATGCTGCTATTTTCCCTACTTCTTTAAAAAATGTTTTTTATTAATTTGAGGGCGGGGGGGGGAGAGAGGAAATAACCCACATTGATTTGCTGTTCCACTTATGCATTCACTGGCTGGTTCTTGTATGTGCCCTGGCTGGGGATCGAACCCAAAACCTTGGTGCATTGGGACAACACTCTAACCAACTGAGCTACGTGGCAACCAGAAATTCCAAAGTTAAAAAGTGGTCACACTGTGTGTCTATTAGATAGTTCCCAGCACAGTGCCTACCAGGGCGGGCAGTCAGTTGCACATTTAGCTTCTTTCTGTCCTAACGGGGCAGAGTTGAGGTGCTGTGACAAAGATGGGAGTATCCTGCAGAGCTGAGAATATAGTAGAATTTGGTTCTTTATGGGAAGAGGTTGCTGGCTGTGCATTAACATAGAAAATACCCTCTCAGGAGCGTGTCTGTGTTACAGCATGATGATCGTGGGCTTCTTTCTGCCTTGATTCACTGGTGTTAAAAAAGGAACCATCGTCTTGGTTACAAGAGACCGTGGCTCCAGCAGGGCCGTGGCTCCTGTTTACGCCCCTGGGGCCCCGGGATCTGAATGGCCTCCAGCCCCCAGGCCCTGCCAGCCTGTACTTAGACTCTCAGGACCTCATGTCGGCTGGCTCTCCCCTCTCCAGGCTCTCCTTAGCTCCCTGTGACTTGTGCTCCCTGTTTTGGGGACTTTTCTTTCTTTCCACAATGGCGTCCCTCCCTCTCGCCCGCCCCTCAGTCCCTGGTCCGTGAGCCCCTTTCCCGACGCCGGCAGCTGCTCCGGGAGAACTTCGTGGAGACGGAGGGCGAGTTTGTCTTCGCCACCTCCCTGGACACCAAGGACATGGACCAGATCGCGGAGTTCTTGGAGCAGTCGGTGAAAGGTGAGGGTGCCGCCCCCCTCCCCACTGCGGTCGGGAGCCGGCCTGCGATCCGCTGTGATCCCGGCCCACCCTGGACAGTTCGCCCCGAATCCTGCCTGCTCCAGCTGGGAGCCCCGGCTTCACAGGGCGGCGCTGTGTCTCCTCAGACTCCTGCGAGGGGCTGATGGTGAAAACCCTGGATGTCGACGCCACCTACGAGATCGCCAAGAGATCGCACAACTGGCTCAAGGTGACTGTCCCCCAGCCTTCCCGCTGAGCCCTGGCCCCCCCCCCAGCCTTCCCGCTGAGCCCTGGACCCCTCCCACCCCCAGCCTTCCCGCTGAGCCCCGGACCCCTCCAGTCTTCCCGCTGAGCCCTGGATGCCCCCAGCCTTCCCGCTGAGCCCCGGCCTCCCCAGCTTTCCTGCTGAGCCCTGGACCCCTCCCACCCCCAGCCTTCCCGCTGAGCCCTGGACCCCTCCCACCCCCAGCCTTCCCGCTGAGCCCTGGGCCCCCCCAGCCTTCCCGCTGAGCCCTGGGCCCCCCCAGCCTTCCCGCTGAGCCCTGGACCCCCCCAGCCTTCCCGCTGAGCCCTGGACCCCCCCAGCCTTCCTGCTGAGCCCTGGACCCCTCCCACCCCCAGCCTTCCCGCTGAGCCCTGGACCCGGAGATATTTCCCGACCAGGACGTTGACTTCAAGTCCTACACTTCACTCTGTCTGAGCTCAGGAGCCTTTTCCTGAACCCTCTGCCTCGCACTGCAGCCTCAGGTCTCCCCCCTGCAAGTCCTTGTTAATGAAATCGCCCGCTCAGTGCCCTGAGGCCACAGTGGGAAAGCCCGACGAGGTTTCTCTTCTCCCTGAGCCTGCCTTCCATGTCGGGCCTTCCACGTCAAGTGGGGCAAGCCGGTCAGCAGGGCACAGGGAGGCAGAGTCCGGTAGTGATGTCCGCTGAGAATGGACATGGAACGGGCATCTGAGTGAAGAAAGAAGTCAGCTCAGGGGCAGCGAGGGCAATTGGAAAAGCCTCTCCAGAGGCCACATTTGGGTCAAGACACAGACAGGAAAGGTCGGCCGTGAGGATCAGAGCAGCCATCCAGGCAGGGTGCGCGGCAAGTGCAAAGGCCCTGGGGTCGGAACAAGCTCGGTGTGTAAGGCAGCGAGGCCATGGCTGTGGGGTCGGTTGGAGAGCAGGCCCCGATCACAGCGCATGGGGGCCGTGGAAAATAACACTGGGGCTCCCTCTGGGTTTCGGAGGCCAGCAGAGGTTCTGGGCAGAAGGCACGTGACCTGCTTGTCGTTTTGCACAGGTGCTCTGGCTGGTCCGTGGGTGGTGACGGGCGTGGGTGCTGGGCAGGAGCAGGAGCACAGGTGGGAGGCTGTTGGGCAGGAATGACGGAGGCTGGATGGAGGGACATGAGGGGCAGGAGGACCGGAGCAGGGCAGGGCTTGGAGTTGAGCTGGCCAGACCTGCACCTTTATGAGTCGTCTGCGGTCTGTCTGCCCCCACAGACTGTAAGCAGCTCTGAGGGCAGGAACCTTTCCTGTCTCAGGACACAGCCCCTAGGCGTCCCCAAGGCCGAACTCCCGCCCGGCTCACAGTTGGCACTAACTAGTGTTTCCGGAACGAACCGGGGATAAGTGTCCTCTGTGTGAAGGAGTGAGGGGAACCGGTCTCCGTCTGAGGGAAAGGGGATCCAGCATGACCCCAGGTCTCCCCGTCCGGCCTGGCCCCCCCTCACCGCCCGCCCTCCCCCCCCAGCTGAAGAAGGACTACCTGCAAGGCGTGGGGGACACCCTGGATCTCGTGGTGATCGGCGCCTACCTGGGCCGCGGGAAGCGGGCCGGCCGCTACGGGGGCTTCCTGCTGGCCGCCTACGACGAGGAGAGCGAGGAGCTGCAGGCCATCTGCAAGGTGCGGGCTGCGCTGCGCTGGGCTGGGCAGGCGCCGGGGGTGGGCTCCACGGCCGGGGGCCGGATCGGCGGCTCTCACCTCTGTTTCCCCTCGTTTTTATTTACTTTTGCTGGAGACTTGCTTCATGTAGAAAACCGGGCGAGGATAGGAAGATGCGAGGGAGCCGTGTGGGTTAGGAACGGAGTCAGACAATGAGGCCTAAGGGAGAGAGGGGTTTCTTTTTCTCTCCTGTAATGGAAGGTCTGGAAGGGCAGGCCGCTCGCCGGCGGCAGGAGGGACACAGGCGGCTGCTCTCCCCGCAGTGGGCTTGCCATGCGCTTCAGCCTCTGCTTCACAGCAGCTGCAGGAGGGACAGGCCTCCGGGGTCCGCCTCAGCCAGTGAGCGGCTTCTGGGAAGGGGCCTTGGTCAGAGCTCGGCTCCTGGCCCAGCCCCTCTGCAAGGGATCCTGGGAAACGTCGTTTCTTTTTCCCTTAGTTTAAAGCTGCACACATTTGGCACAGAAAGAGAGTACGCTGTCACCTACAATCCCAGTACCTGGAGGGAACGCTTTATCTTTACAAAATTGTGATCCTTCTCCAGGAGTAGTTCTCTTTACTGCTTTTTGCCCTAGAGCAGCGGTTCTCAACCTGGGGGTCGAACGACCCTTTCACAGGGGTCGCCTAAGACCATCGGAAAACACATATATAATTACATATTGTTTTTGTGATTAATCACTAGGCCTTAATTATGTTCAATTTGTAACAATGAGATTGGGGGTCACCACAACATGAGGAACTGTATGAAAGGGTCGCGGCGTTAGGAAGGTTGAGAACCACTGCCCTAGAAGTACTGTGTTTCAGTGCTATCCCTGCCTGAGTCCTAGAGATGGAAAGTGTGGGGTTTCTCCAGGCCATTCAGCACTTCACGCGCGCGTGACGGGACTGCGGCCCTGATAGTTTAGCCGCAGCCGGGCCCCGGTTTCCCGAACCAGCGCCTGCGGCTGGGGGGGGTTGGGGGTAGCTGTTGCATTGCCACCTGTTCTCCTAAGTCAGCACTGCGCGTGCGTTAACTCATAGTCTGTGTCAGAAGAGACTTTACAATTCAGAAGTATCTGTGGCCGCCAATCTGTCACCATTTTACATAATTAATTAGAATAGTTTTCTGCAAGAGCTGCTGCTGGGACAAAAGTGAGAAAAATTTTATTTTTATTAAAAAAATGTTAAATATATTTGTATTGATTTCAGAGAGGAAGGAAGAAGGAGCGAGAGATAGAAACATCAGTGATGAGAGAATCATTGATCGGCTGCTTCCTGCATGTCCCCTACTGGGGATTGAGCCTACAACCCGGGCATGTGCCCTGACCAGGAATCAAACCGTGACCACCTGGTTCATAGGTCAATGCTCAATCACTGAGCCACACTGTCCAGGCAAAAGTGAGATTTGAAGACTCTCAGTTCAAAGGGCTTTCTGTTGACATTTTAGATCAGTGGTTTGAAGTTGTCCATCTTGCTATTTTGCCCGCAGCAAGGGGTACTTTTTAGCCTTGACTGTCTGGGTGGGTGAAAGAAAACTCTTGGCAGTGTTCCCATTGGACATGACACCAGTTACGGGGCAGGTGGGATGTCGGGCCCAAGGGAGTGACTTGCGGGCCAGGGAGACAGAGCAGAAGGAGCAGGGACCGTCGCCCTGGGATTTGTTCTCCACCCCAGGTCTGGGAGGGGTTGGCTGGACGCTCAGCACCCTCTGTTTTCTGTGGGTGCTGGTTAGGCTGGAGCGGGCTGGGGGCTGGTGTGCGGATTCGGGGCCTCAGTGGAGCAGGGAGGCAGTGCCGGCCGCTGACCTGCCCCGTCCTTCCGCAGCTGGGAACCGGCTTCAGCGACGAGGAGCTGGAGGAGTATCACCAGACCCTGCAGGTGAGCGGGCGGGCCTGCGCCTGTGCGGCGGGCTCTTGGCTCTGGTGAGCTCGGGCTCTGGGTGCCACAAGCAGGGGGCAGTGCAGCCGGCTTTGGGGTGCAAGTCCCAGTCGTGCCGGCCACTAGCAAGTGCTGCCCGCCAGTCAGGGGTCCCATCTCCGCAAGCTCAGGGCCTCGGCCACAGCAGGGGGGCAGTCTCGGGGGAGGGCGCTGTTGCGGGGTTCCCCAAGTCGATCCTTAGGGTGCTGGCTGAGCTGCTAAGTGGAGGTGTTTGTGGTCATGGTCACAGGTGTTTTGGGTGTGACTGTCTTTTGTGTTGGTGTCTGTGACTCCATTCCTGTCCATTCTTTGGTTCTCTCTCTCTCTCTACGTCTCTATCTTCACCTCTCGGGGTCTCTGCCCCTCTCTCTGTCAGTCTCAGCTCCCAGGGTCTCTGTCTTTCGTTTATTCCTTCTCCTATTTCTCCCCACCCCCACTCCTGGCTCTGCACCTTAAGGAGTGTCTGTGTCTCTGTCTTCCCCCATTTACCTCACTTCCCAACCCCCCAACCCTCCATCTTGATTCTGAGACCCGAGACCCTCTCTTCCACCTCCTGCTGCTCCCTGCAGGCCCGGGTGCTGCCCACCCCTCGCTCCTACGTCCGGGCAGACGGCGCCGTGGCCCCGGACCACTGGCTGGAGCCCAGCACCGTGTGGGAGGTCAGGTGCGCGGACCTCTCCCTCTCGCCCATCTACCCCGCTGCCCGCGGCCTGGTGAGTGCCTGCGCCTGGGGGAGACGCTCCAAAGAATTCCAGACGGGAGGGTGGGGCGCCCTGCCGACGGCTCCCCTTCCTGGGGGGTGACTGGGAAACTGCGAGCTTGCATTTTATTTGGGAGTTAGATAACAGGGTCAGAAGTCTCTCTTTTTTTTTTTTAAGAGAAATACCCCAGGAGTAGAAAGAAAACAGTGAGATTGCTGTTTCACACTTGGCTCTTAGATACTTTTTGAAAACAAAGTTCTTCTAAGTAAAAGCTGATGACACATGCTGTTACATTTCTTTAACTGTATGAATTCCCACACCACCTCGTTGTCCAGTCCCTTCTCTCACTGGTGGTTCAGTCCTCGCCACGCGCTGGGGGCCGGGGCCGCGGAGGCGCTGTTCCCAGCGCGGGCTCTGAGCTCCTCCTGCGCGAGAAGGGGTCTCGCGTTAAGTGTGCCTCCTTTGCGGTTTCTTCGGATCTGGGCATCTCGCAGCCGCTTTTCTGGTTAGAAGCGGGCTCCGTTCAGAGGCGGAGCCTGTGTTTGGGATCGCATTTCTTCTCACTCATGAGGTCAGGGTCCCGGGACCCAGTGTTGGGAGCAGCCTGGGCAGCGGGCGCTGTGCCAGCAGCAGGGCACCTGTGTGCACGTATTTAGTCCTGGGGACACTGAGCAGCCCAGCCTGCAGGTGGGGAAGCAGAGCCGGGAGCTGAGGGACTGGCCCCGGGTCTCACGGCTCCTGGGCTTTGGGAGCTGGGATTTGACCCCACAGTCTGGTTCCAGAATCCACACCCTGACTCCGCTGCTCCCCGTCCTGGCCCTGATAATGCCAACCGCCTAAAACACAGCTGTCACAGGTGGCATTTCTGTTTTGTTTTTTTTTAAAATATATTTTTGTTGATTTCAGAGGAGAAGGTAAAGGGAGAGGGAGAGAGAAACATCAATGATGAGAGAGAATCACTGATCGGCTGCCTCCTGCACTCCCCCCAATGGGGATCGAGCCCACAGCCCGGGCACGTGCCCCCGACTGGAATCGAACCCGGGACCTTTAGTCTGCAGGCTGACGCTCTGCCCACTAGGCAGGGCACAGCTAGCGTTTCTTAAGCGCTGCCACGCGCCAGGACGGTCCCAAGGGCTTAGCACCTTATTGAACCCTGACAACAGCCCATTGCTAGCCCCACTCTATGGACCAGGAAACTGAGGTGCAGGAGCGGGGAGGAGACTTGGGTAGGGAATTGTTAGCGAGGACCGAGGCTGGGCCACAGGAAGGCCCCCATCATCGCCCTGCTCCCCAGGTGGACAGTGAGAAGGGGATCTCCCTCCGCTTCCCTCGGTTTGTTCGCGTCCGTGAAGACAAGACGCCGGAGCAGGCCACCACCAGTGCCCAGGTGAGGCCTCGAGGGGGTGCGCTTGCCTGGCCCGACCAGCTTCTGGGAGAAGTGGGCGCCAACCTGCAGGGGCGAGGGGTGGGGGGCAGCCCTGGCTCTGACCCCCGCCTGCCCTGCCTCCTCAGGTGGCCTGTCTGTACAAGAGGCAGAGTCAGATTCAGAACCAGGAGGACACAGACCAAGACTCCGACCCGGACCTGGAGTGTTTCTACTAGGCCCTGCCCTCCGGGACGGGCGGGGCCAGCGCCTCTGGCGTTAATACGCAGATCCGGTGTGCAGTGTGTGTGAGGGTGTGGTTTAAAGTGGGATTTAGTCATTTTTAAAAAAATAAATAATTATCAACCCCCTGCTCCGTGTCCAGGTCTTGCCGGGCTCTGGGGGTGCTCTGATAGCTCCACGTGGAGGGCGCGTGCCAGTGTGCCAGGGGCTGTCTGAAGCAGCGCCTTCCGGCAGAACTTGGCAGCGACAGAAACATCTTCCACCCGCCGTGCAGTGTGACAGCCACCGGCCAGCCGGCGAGCACTTGAAATGTGGCTGGTGCAATTGGGGACATATGTTTATTTTTACTTATTCATTAAAATACTAGAGGCCCAGTGCACAAAACTTGTGCACTGTAGTGGGGGTCCCTCAGCCGGGCCTGCACCCTCTCGCAGTCCAAGAGCCGTTGGGGGATGTCCAACATCCTTAGTGCTGCCACGGCGGCAGGAGAGGCTCCCGTCACCGCCGCTGCGCTCACCAGCCATGAGCCCGGCTTCTGGCTGAGCTGTGCTCCCCTGTGGGAGTGCGCTGACCACCAGGGGACAGCTCCTGTGTTGAGTGTCTGACCCTGGTGGTCAGTGGGTGTAATGGTGACCGGTTGTTCTGCCAGTCGGTCTATTTGCCATATTAGCCTTTTATTATATAGGATGTTTTTATTGATTTTTAGAGAGAAGAAGGGAGAGGGATAGAGAGAATCATCAATGAGAGAGAAGCATCAATAGGCTGCCTTCTGCATGCCCCCTACTGGGGATTGAGCCTGAAATCAAGGCATGTGCCCTAACCAGGAATCGAACTGGTGATCTCTTGGTTCCTGGGTCAGTGCTCAACCACTGAGCCACACTGGCTGGGCGCTATTTCTTTTTAATTAAATTTCACTTAAGTAGCCTCATGTGGTTAGTGGCTATTGCATTGGACAATGGCAGTCTCAACGTTATAAACTCATTTAACCTCCCAGCCACCTAGCCAGGTGGGCACTGTCCCAGAGGGGGACAGGGACGCACAGAGGAAGGAAGGGGCTCTCCCAGGGCCGTAGCCGGGAGAGCTGGCTCCAGGGTCTGACTCCAGTCTGGCTCTGGGCCTACACCTTTCAGGGACGGACCTCCTCCTGTGGGAGACAGGAAGTGCAGTGACGTGTGAGACCCAGCTCTGCCTCGCACCCCTGGGGCCAGGCCTGGCCTCAGCCCTCACATCCTGGACCTGACCGCGGGGGGCCGGCAGTGGCTGTATGCGTCTTGCTCACCCTAATAGCCCCAGCCCCCAGCACCATGCCTGGCCTCAGTCTGATGAGAAAGGAGCCAGCCCTTCCCTTCCTGCCTCACCTGTGCACACGATGGTGGGGTCCTGAGGGACGAGTCCCTTAACCAGCGAACCCAGGGCAGCTGCTGTCGCCAGCTTCTTGTCCTGGGGGAGGCGATGACCCTCCAATAAAACGGCATTTGTTTCTCAGCTAAGAGTTCCTAACAAGGTGTATCTTAAGGGACTAGTATGCACCCATATTCATCAAGTTCAATCAAATGTTTAAGGCAAATAGTATTTGTCTGATTGGGTGTTAAACACTGTATGTCTGGGGACCCCGGTGTCTGTCTGGCTCTGTGCGGAGCCCGGTGGTTCCTTTAGGTGTGCAACTGGGTCTCCCCACACCCCGCAGGGCCTCTGGGAGCACGTCCCCGAGCAGCCAGGCCGCCATGTCCCAGGGCCATCCTCACTCACCGAAGACCCTCCTGACACCCCTCTAGGTCGGTACTTTTATTACCCCATTTGACAGACGAGGACACTGAGGCACAGGGGCGGAAGGTACTTTCCCTCGGTCCACTGTCCAGGAAACGGGACCAGGATCTGGCCCAGGCCGCCTGCAGGAGCCCCTGCGTGCATTGCCACTAACAGTGTCTCCCGAGATCCTCGTGTGCCCCTGCCAGGAGGTGGCGCCTTCTGCCCAGGCACGGAGGTGGCAGGTCTGGGCGGGAAGAGATCGTGCTGAGGGCTGGAGTGTAAGACACCGAAGGGGTGAGCCTGGCGTCTGAGGGAGCAGAGACCGTCGTCCCCCTGGTGAAACCACGTTCCTTATAAAAACTGTTGAAACCCATTAAGGGGAGAGGATGCTGGGAGCTGGGCTCTGGGCTCTGGGATCGTGTGCCTCAGGGAGGTTTGCAGGAGCAGTAACTCATAATCGCATATGAATTAAAGTGTGTCATCTCTATTTGACACGTTAATGGTGATGTTCATTTTAATCCTTCGATTAAGATAGTGTCTGCCTGGTTTCTGTGGAGAGCGGCTACAGTGTTGGGACAGGTTCAATCCTCGAGCTAATGAGAGGGCATGGTCTTCTCATGGCCACGTGCAAGTCCCAGCTGGAGGGCAGAGCCCTCCCAGCACAATTAGAGCCAACAGCTGTAGTTATAAGCTTGAACCTATGGTCCGAACACGTGGCCCCACGTGCCTGAGTGCTGTGGGCTTGATAGAGTTTAGGTGCATGTAATTTAGTAGGATCGAAACCCACGAGAATGTTGTAAACATCTTGACCACGCCCTTACTTGGCCTCGTGGAAACTGGCTATAAAATAAAGACACAGCTTGTAGTCCGAGGCGCTGTCTCTCTCCATCTGGGAGGACAGCGCCCCACTGAGACCCAGCTTTCTTCTCTTGTCTTTTTTTAAAAAAATATCTTTTATTGATTTTTTTATAGAGAGGAAGGGAAAGGGAGAGGGATAGAGAGTTAGAAACATCGATCAGCTGCCTCCTGCACATCCCTCACTGGGGATGTGCCCACAACTAAGGTACATGCCCTTGATCAGAATCGAACCTGGGACCCTTCAGTCCGCAGGCTGACGCTCTATCCGCTGAGCTAAACCGGTCAGGGCTCTTGTCTTTTCTAATCCTTCACGCCCCCACTCAGGGTCACCGAACCTGGCTGAGCTGGTGCGGCCCAGTTTCCTCTATAAAGCAGCTCTCCTTTGACAGTAGTTTGTCGGGAGGTATTTGAGCTGGGTAAATATTGTCAAACTTTCCACCGATCTTTTTAAAAAAATCTGTGTGGCCCAGCCAGTGTGGCTCAGTGGTTGAGCATCAACCTATGATGACGGTTGGATTCCCGGTCAGGGCACACGCCCGGGTTGCAGACTTGCTCCCCAGCGAGGGGCATGCAGGAGGCAGCCGATGGTTGAGTCTCATCATTGATGTTTCTCTCTCTCTCTCCGAAATAAATAAAAATGTATTTTAAAAAAAATCTGTGTGGACTCCCAGTTTCCTGCATTATCTGATATAATTAGTTATTGTTTATTTTGATTTTCAATTTGCCCTGATGTGGCCGTGGCACTTCCTCAAGCCGACCTGCGTTCTGACCTGTCCCCATACCTGCGCACCCCTCCATTATGGCAGGACGGGATGTCCCAGGCCCATCTTACACGTGTCCTGCCCCGGGCTCGGAACCGGCCATTTCTCCTAGGAGCTGCCTGCCTTTTAGCGGAGAGTGGTATTTAGAAGTCAAGAGCTGGATGCGAGAGGTGCTCACTAACATCGGGTGTCGCTGCTCCCCCTCTGAGAGAGCTAGAGGATTCACAGTCAACTTCCCTACACACCCCTGCCCCCAGCTCCAGGCCAGCACCACAGGGCTCCTCCTCCCCCCGTTTCTGTATTAACAACTCCCTTTCTGGCTGTGAGAAGCCTGACCTCCGTTACCCTTCACGTGATCCACATGTGTGACCAGTCTCCTGTCTCCATTGCCACCCCACCCCTGTGGGGACCCCTTTCTCACGCTGATCTGGCTTCAGCAGCCGACACCATGCCACCCCCATGAGTGGACATCCTCGGGACACCCCCCCAGGCTAGGCGATGACACCTGCATAGGTTCCCTCCTCCGCTCACGCTCCAGCTCCCACACCGGCTGCTCGCCTGCCGGCCCATCCTCACCTTCCCGGGCCCAGACCCTCAGGCCGGGCTGCCCTCTGTGGGGACACCTCCCTCGCTCCAGACCCTATTTGAATGCTGGCTCCCCACAGTGATGGCCCCTACTTCTTTCCTGACCCTCATTGCTTCCTTGGGCTCTGATCACGTGACATCTCTCCTTGACCCCTGTGCCAGCTAGATGCCCACCTTGCTCCGTTCCCCCCCACCCCCACCCCTCCGCCAATTCCAAAATTATTCAGAAAGAAAGGGAGGAGGTGAGCACGGGAAGAGCAAATACCAACCTCTGAACCGCTGCGCACGCCTCCTTCCTGAAGGCGGCCGCCTAATTCTTGCATCCTGCCCGGCGGTGCACGTTCCGGACGTACACAGAACCTCGGGGCCTGACGAAAGGTGCCCGTCGGACTCAAGCAGGCCTGGCCCTGCCGCGCACCGATTGCATAAGCCTAAAGCAAGTGGCTTCGTGACTCAGCCTCAGTCTCCTCATCTGTAAAATGGGAAAGTATTACCGGCCTCGGGAGTCGTTCTGAGGATTAAGTGACATCAGGGACGCAAAGCCCTTTGCACAGGGCTGGGCACACAGCAAGCTATGCAAGGCCATCGCTGTGTGAAGTCCTCTCCGTCTTCACAGGCCCAGAGGCCAACAGGGGCCACGCCTCGAGTGACGCCGCACTAGTTGAGACACCTAATGAACAGCTGCCCTCCGCTCGAATCCCCACTTTTTATTTTATTTATTTATTTAAAAATATATTTTATTGATTTTTTACAGAGAGGAAGGGAGATAGAGAGTCAGAAACATCGATGAGAGAGAAACATCGATCAGCTGCCTCCTGCACATCTCCCACTGGGGATGTGCCCGCAACCCAGGCACATGCCCTTGACCGGAATCGAACCTGGGACCCTTCAGTCCGCAGACCGACACTCTATCCCCTGAGCCAAACCGGTTTCAGCTAATCCCCACTTTTTAAACTCTAATTCCATTCTGGGGAGAAAAGGTCAGAGCCTGAGGCCAGCTGCCCCTCTGCCTCACTCAGGCCAGATGGGGAGGCAGGGACGCTCTGATCCCTCCCAGCCAGAGGAGATTTCCGCCCCAGCTGCCACAGCTCTGTGCCCCAGGGCCCCAAAAGCCAGGAGAGGCAAAGAAGTGACAGAAGAGAAGGAGGCTGAGCCACCGAGGGGGACCGGGAGGAGGGGAGCCGTCTTGAGATTGGTGCCTGGTGCGCTCCGCCCGCCCGGCCCCTCCATGCAGTTCCCCAAGGGCCCCGCCTGCATCTTCCTGCGGAAAAGCATCGCTGAGAAGCAGCGGGTGAGGCAGAGACAGTTGGGAGGAGGGCGGGCGGGGCAGCACGGGCGCAGTGGGTCCGGGAGCAGGTGGGGGGCGCGTGAGCTGAGGAGAGGAGGCTCCAGGAACATGCTGGGGACATGAGGGCCAGTGGAATGGGTGAGGGTGAAAGGGGGGAGGTGCAGGGGCCGAAGAAAATGAAAGGGGACTAGGGTGATGGCAGTATCGGGGACCACCATTTTTTCCTGTGGATGCCCTCAGTGGTGATGATGATGAGGGTAGCTGCCACTCACTGTCACTGCTATGTGCCCAGCCCTGTGCAAAGGGCTTTGCGTCCCTGATGTCATTGAGTCCTCAGAACGACTGAGGTCGGTAATACTTTCATTCCCATTTTACAGATGAGGAAACTGAGGCTGAGTCATGAAGTCACTTGCTTTAAGCTTATGCAATCACTGAGTGGCAAGGCCAGGTCTGTTTGTTCCAATGGGCACCTTTTGTTAGGCTCTGGATCTATATATATAAAAGCCTAAGTGACTGGACGACCGGTTGACCGGTCGACCGGTCGACCGGTTGCTATGACACGCACTGACCGCCAGGGAGCAGACGCTCAGCGTAGGAGCTTCCCCCTGGTGGCCAGTGCACTCCCACAGCGGGAGTGCCACTCAGCTGACCGAAGGGGAGCCAGACACCGGGCTCACGGCTGGCAAGCACCGCTGTGGCGCGAGCCTCTCCCGCCTCCACGGCAGCGCTACGGAGAGGAGGTGGCAGGCACAGTGGGGCCGGGCTCGGGCTCTTCCCTGGTCGCCTGCCGCTTCTACTACATCCCTCGGGGGATGTCGGACTGCCGGTTTCGGCCCGATCCCCGTAGGCCTGGCCCTGAAACCGGCAGTCCGACATCCCCAGAGGGATTGCGAGAAGGCGCAGGCCAGGCCGAGGGACCCCACCAGTGCACGAATGTGTTAGCAAGTCTAATTGTAATAACAAAGAGAGGGAGGGGACGGGGGGAGGGGATGATAAGAAAGAAGCTAGGGCAAGGCTCCAAGGATAAGGGGAAGCAGGGGTGAAAGAGATCAGAGGTGGGTGGAGTTTCCCAGGTGGCAGCCTCAGGGGTGCCCAGGATGGTGGCAGCAGAAATGACGGGGAATTCTTAAAGGTTTTAGGGATTGGTCCTTTTGGCACGGATCATCCCTCCTGGCCGCCACTGGACACAGGTCCCACACAAAGGGATTCTAACTCTTGGGAGAAAGGATCATGGGCTTTCGTGGAAAGAATTCCGACCTGGGAGCCAGGAGCCCTGAATCCACATCTCAGCGCTCGCGGCAGCCGGAGCTGTGTGACCTGGGCAGGCTCCCTTACTTCCCTGTCCCTCGGCTCCCTTGTCAATAAGATGGGCATGGTCTTTGGGTCGACCTCACAGAGCGGTGCTGGGGTTCGAATGAAGTGATTGTGGGAGCTGCCTGGCGTGGTCAGCCATCAGAACACACTAGCTGTGATTGTAAGACTCACCTTCTCCATCTGGAGGGGGAGGGGGCTGGATTCGGTGGCCTCTGAGATCCTGGTCGGTCGGTACAATGGGATGGCTGTCTCTTTGGGAAAGGCAGAGGGAGAGAGATCAAGATTCATGGATGGGAGAGAGGCAATGAGAAGGGTGAGGAAGAGGGCGATAGCTGTGGGACGGGAGTCAGGAGACAGGAGAAGGAAGATGAGAGGGTGCAGGGAGCAGGGACTGGAGGAGAGACAGGGAAAGGTGAAGACCAGCTTGGGAGACGGTGGGCACATGTTTGGAGAATTGAATGCTGGATCCCTGACCCTCTCTCCAAATTCCATCTCCAGGAAAGACCACTCGGACAAGATGAGATCGAAGGTAACAACACTCTCTCCCCCAAGTGCCCCCTCATCACCATCCACCCACTTGCCTGCTCGCTGTCCCTTCGTGCCGTTCAGTGTAAGTCCCCTCACATGAAAATTTCATATTGTTCTCTTTCCACTCAGTGGTGATTTTGTGGAACCCTTTCTCATGGCAGTGTAGGTACCTCCCGAAGTATGTAGAAGGCATACCCATCCCGGGGTGTCTCAGAGACCCAGGGGTGACACCTGAGTTTTAGAATAAATAGAAAATTATTGGGTTTTCTTTTGATGGTTTTGAACTTTCCCATAACTTCACCCAGGAATTCAGTGCCACCGTTTGGCGGCTTCCTGCTAACACATTTCATACATCACTCCTTTTTGAAATACTGGCTTTTAAAAACGTGTTCTCCTTTGAGGAGTCTCTAGTCTGGGCCTCATTGATGGTTTCAAGGGACACCACTCTTCCCCATTGACGGTTTCGAGTTTTTCCGAAGTTCTTCCCTCTTAACTTTCAGAGCTCCGGGAGGCATTTCTTGAGTTCGACAAAGACCGAGATGGGTTCATCTCTTGTAAGGACTTGGGAAATCTCATGAGGACAATGGGTTACATGCCCACGGAGATGGAACTGACTGAACTGGGCCAGCAAATCCGCATGAACTGTGAGGCTGGAGAACGGGGGTGGGGTGGTAGGGGGGGTTTACCGGGGCGAGGGGAGTGCTGAGGGTGTAATTGGTAAGGTTAGAGAGGCTGAGAGTAGTTGGAGATAGGGAGGAGGGTAAGAGGGGCTGTTCTTAGGGAGGCAGTGTTGAAGTGGTTAAAATGGTGACTCTTAGGGATAGATTTGGGTTCAAGTCCCAGTCTTTTATTTACTTACGTGGTCATTTTGAAAAGTGGAGTTAAGCCCTGGGACTCTCAAGTCTGAGTTTCCCCATCTGTCGAGTAAAGATTATATCACTCCTTACTTCATGAGGCTGTGGGTAGGAAGGGATAAAGATGCTAACGCAGGTAAAGGCTTAGCCTCCAGTAAATGCTTATTAAATCTTGGTTATTACTGTCACCACTAAGATTCATCAGTGGAGCACAAGATTGGAACTGCCTTAAAAAATATATATGTATATATATAATATATAATATATATATATAATTTCAGAGAGGAAGGGTGAGGGAGAGAGAGAGATAGACATATCAATGATGAGAGAGAATCATTGACCAGCCGCCTCCTGCATACCCCACACTGGGGATCGAGCCAGCAACCTGGGCATGTGCCCTGACCGGGAATTGAACCGTGACCTCCTGGTTCATAGGTCGATGCTCAACCACTGAGCCACGCCGGGTCAGGCAAGGTTGGAACTGCTTTTGATGCTGGAAACGAAATTGGACTTGGAGCTAGTGCCGATGAATAGTGCTAGGAAAGGGATGTTTATTTATTTATTTTTTCAGAGAGCAACTACAGCGGATCTGGGGATGGATGTTGGGTTTGCCTCTGGGCATGTTACTGAGTAAATGAGGTTGAATCTGAGGACAGGGAGGTAGTCACATCTGGAAGAGACTTTGCTCATTCAATTCACACTCATCCTACAGATGAGGAAGCAGAGATGTGAAGCAATGAAGAGAATTATTCCAGGCTACATGGACACAGTTAGTTGCTCCCCCCACACCACCCCCCTCCACCCCCGTTCAGATCAGAGAGACCCCAGGGCTTGAGTTGGCCGAGAGAGAAAGGTCCGAAGGCAGAGAGACTAGAGAAGGTCTACATCTCGGACAGACCCGCAGGACAAAGCGAGGTAAGGTATTGGGGGGCTGGGCGTGCGGACCTCACCGGGCCTGCCTCTCCTTCCCCAGTGGGCGGCCGCGTGGACTTTGAGGACTTTGTGGAGCTGATGACCCCCAAGTTGCTGGCAGAGACGGCGGGGATGATCGGCGTCCAGGAGCTGAGAGATGCCTTCAAGGAAGTGAGTTGAGGTTTCACCATGCGGGGGTGGCCCGAGGACACCCAGGGGCCAGTGACTTGTCATGAGCCATGGACAGAGCCACCCAAACCAACTGTTTCTCTAGCTGTGGTGGGTTTATAGGGAAGGGAAAGAACATAGTCGAAGACCTGGCCATGCACAAAGTCCTCTAGCTATTTTACCTAATGTAACCCTCACAGATCAGGGCAGGAGTTAGTAGTCATTTATCTCTCTCTCTCTCTTTTTTAAAATTGTTTAAAGTATTGCATATGTCTCCCTTTTCCCCGACTGATACCCCCTCTACCACTCCCACCCCCCCCAGAACAAGCCCCCACCGCCCCAGTGTCCATGTCCATTGGTTATGCTAATATGCATGCAAGTCCTTTGGTTGACCCTCGGACAACACAGGTTTAAACTGCGTGGGTCCACTTTTATGGGCTGTCCCCCCCAATATATACACACACTTTGAATAATTATAAAGGCAGTGGTTATTAAAATACATTTCATTTCTAAATCGAGCTGTCAGCTGCTAAAGTGTATATATACATTTTTGGGGCGACACCCTGTCTGTGGCTTTTTTTCAATACATATATTGGAAAGTTTTTCGGAGATTTGTGATGATTTGAAACAACTGACAGATGAATCTTATGATTTTTTAAAAACTTATTTATTTTTTAAATATATTTTTATTGATTTCAGAGAGGAAGGGAGAGGGAGAGATAGAAACATCAATGATGAGAATCATCGATCGGCTGCCTCCTGCACGCCCCCTACTGGGGATCATGCCCGCAACCTGGGCATGTGCCCTTGTCTGGAATTGGCAGTTCACAGGCCAATGCTCTATCCACTGAGCCAAACCGACCAGGAGGTGATTTTTTTATACCGCTTTCTTTAGCCTATTGTGCACATATAACATAGGTGTTGGCGGACGGGTTTCTGTATCAGTGAAGCTTGCGGTCAGCAGGGGGCTATAATCATTGAGTTTGGGGGGAATCAAAAGTCACAGGCAGGCCCTGGCCGGTTTGGCTCAGTGGATGGGGCGTCGGCCTGCAGACTGAAGGGTCCCAGGTTCGATTCCAGACAAGGGCACATGCCCGGGTTGCGGGCACATCCCCAGTAGGAGGTGTGCAGGAGCAGCTGATTGATGTTTCTAACTCTCTATCCCTCTCTCTTTCTTTTTGTAAAAATTCAATAAAATATATTTTTAAAAAAAGTCACAGGCAGGCTTTTGACTGGGCAGAGGGCCAGCGCCTCTCGGCCCCCAGCCATTCAAAGGGTCGCCTGCACCGGCCCCTCCTGCTCCTCTTCAGTTTGACAGCAACGGGGACGGGGCGATCTCCCTGGGGGAGCTGCAGCAGGCCATGCGGAGGCTGCTGGGGGAGGAGCTGAGCGCGCCGGAGCTCGCCGAGGTGGTCCGGGAAGCCGACGTGAACGGAGATGGCACCGTGGACTTTGAAGGTGACGCTGCCAGCCCCCGTGCCCTGTGTGATGCCCCAAGGGGGCTGCTCCTTCCCGCTCCTCCCCCAGCTCCAGGTGGGGGGTGGGCAGGGTTGGGGAGGGTTTTTGCTGCAGCCCTTTCTGCCCACGTCGTTTCAAAGACCTCGGCGTTGTCCCGGCTGGTTTGGCTCAGTGGTTGGAGCATGGCCTGCACACCAAGGGGTCCCAGGTTTGACGGTTTGACTCCTGGTCAAGGGCACATACCTCGGTTGCAGCTTCCATTCCTGACCCCGGTCAGGGCGTGAATGGGAGGCAACCAGTTGATGTGTCTCTCTCACGTCGATGTTTCTCTCTCTCCTTTCTCCCTTCCTTCCACTCTCTCTAAGAAATCACTGGAAAAAATATCCTCGGGTGAGGATTCAAAAATTAAATAAATGACAAAGACCTCAGTGCCTCTCCCCTCCCCTCGCTTCTGCCCCTGGCTGCTCCCGGCGACACCGTGTCCAGGAGCCCAGGCTCGGGCAGGACTCACGGCCACCGCCCCCTCGCGTCCGTGTTCACTGGGCGCCTTTGTCCCATCAGAGGGAGAGTGGACTGGCCAGCAGCTGAGACTCCGGGGTTTAAGTTCAGTCCCTTACTAACTCTGTGGCCTTAGCCTCGTCACTCATTCACTTCAAGTGTCAGTTTTCACATCTGCAAAATGGGCGTGATGACACTTTTCTCCCAAAGCTTTGGAGGAAATGAAAAGGAGCCATATCCTGCCCTGGTGGGTGTAGCTCAGGGGTGAGAGCGCCGGCCCCCACACCAGAGGGTCTCAGGTTCAAATCCTGGTCAAGGGCAGGTTTGATCCTGACCCTGGTTGGGGGGTGTGTGGGAGGCAACCAATCCATGTGTCTCTCACGTAGATGTTTCTCTCTCTTTCTCCCTCTTCCCTCCCTTCCAATCTCTCTCTCTCTCTTAAAAAAAAAAAAAAAGCAATGGAAAAAAGATCCTTGAGTGAGAATTAACAAAAATTAAAATAACACAAAAGGAAGCATGCACCAGTTGCTCCTTTAAAAAAATTCCCACTCAAGGAAATGTCATTTTTATTTAAAAAAATATATATTTTATTGATTTTTTTTTTTTTTTTTACAGAGAGGAAGGGAGAGGGATAGAGAGTTAGAAACATCGATGAGAGAGAAGCATCAATCAGCTGCCTCCTGCACCCCCCCCACTGGGGATGTGCCCGCAACCAAGGTACATGCCCTTGACCGGAATCGAACCTGGGACCTTTCAGTCCGCAGGCCAACGCTCTATCCACTGAGCCAAACCGGTTAAGGCAGAAATGTCATTTTTAAATTGATGAGAGAGAGAGAGAGAGAGATCATTGATGTCAGAGAGAAACATGGATTGGCTGCCTTCCGTTCACGCCCTGACTGGGATCGAACCCAAAATGTTGGGAATCAAACCAGCAACCTTCCGCCTTTTGCCGTTGGAGCTGATGCTCCCACCAGCGGAGCCGCTGGCCAGGGCTCCGGGCTGACTCTCAGTTCTGCTCTGGGAAGGTGTCCCGCCTCGCTTGCCGGGCTCAGCGACCCCACGACCCCCGGGCGTGCCTCTGCAGGGGGGCTGGTCCGTGACACCCGACCGCTTACATTAGCTTACTTCTGAGGCCCCGGAGCCAGGCTTCCAGCGCGGCTCCCCCACTTCCCCGCCCGAGTAACGAGATTCTGTACATGAAAAAGTTGGAGTCCTGTGCAGATGGGAGCGAAGCTCATTTGTGTGGGAGGCAAATAGGGCCGTCAAGTTCTGCTGATGGCACTTTCTGATGGAAAAAACCTCAGCATCTAACTGCTGCCCGAAGGCCAAAGCCCAGCACCCTTCGTCTGGTGGTCAAGGGCACCCAGGACCCGACCCCTTCCCTTCAGCCGTGTCTTCCACCACCGCCTCTGAGCTTTCACCTCCGGGTGCACCCCCGGCACCTGCTCTGCTCGCCCCAACTCTGTTCCTTTCTCCCGGGGTTCCTTCCACTGCCATCAGTGCCTTCCAGGCCTTGGCCCTCCCTCAGGACTTCACGCCGATGCAACCTGTGCTAGACGTGCCCCTTCGGCCTCAGCTGGGGGTTAGTCCCAGCTGGGGAGCCTTACAGACCTTTCTGCTGGTCTCCAAAGGAAGTTATCGCCCCAGGCCTTGCTGTGTTGACTTGTGTTTGCCCCCTCGGCTGTGAAATCCTGGGGGCAGCGAGGGCTCTTCCCTGAACCATCTCTGCCCTGTAACTCCCGATACTTAGTATTTGCTGCACGGCTGCGACTTCGCAGGTGTGGCCGGGTGCCTGCTGGTCTGGGCAGGCCCAGGTGACCAGTGGGCATCACTGAAGATGTGGAGGAGGCAGGAGATAGACCTTTGAGGGGACAGCCTCAGGCCCACCACAGGCCAGGGCAGGACAGACTGACCTCCAGACCTGGGTGGGACCGGTGAGCTCATCGCCGTTGGGTGGCACGCAGCAAAGTCAGGTCAACTGTGCCCGTGTCAGGGCTCGCACTTGCCGCCCACATGACCTCAGGCTCCCCATTGGCCAACCTCGCTGGCCTTGGTTTGCTTATCTGCGAAGTGGTACTTACCCCTCTGGGGCTGGTGGAAGAGATGAAAGAAGATACTTGTAATTACTATTTATTTAACACGTACGGTGACTTATCCTAAATAATAAAAGCATAATGTGCAAATTGTCCCCTCGACTGGGAGTTCGACCATGAGTTCAACCAGGGGGATGGGGTCGGTGGGCCACTTCCTGTAGCCCCTCCCCCGGCTGGCCCGGCCCCGATTGGCCCCAACTGGGGCAGGCCGGCCAGACCACACCTATGCACAAATTCGTGCACCAGGCCTCTAGTAAGCATTATATTGTTTGTTCAACCACCGTAAAAACCATATAAGGTAATGTGTCTTTTTAAAAAAAATAATATATTTTTATTGATTTCAGAGAGGAAGGGAGAGGGAGAGATAGAAACATCAATGATGAGAGAGAATCGTTGATCGGCTGCCTCCTGCACTCCCCCCACTGGGGATTGAGGCTGCAACCTGGGCATGTGCTGGGACCGGAATTGAACCCTGACCTCCTGGGTTCATAGGTCAACGCTTAACCACTGGGCCACTCTAGCAGGTGGTAACTTCTCATTTTTTTAAAAAATATATCTTTATTGATTTCAGAGAGGAAGAGAGAGGGAGAGAGACAGAAACATCAACGATGAGAGAGAATTACTGATCGGCTGCCTCCCGCAAGCCCCCTATGAGGGCTCAAGCCCACAGCCCAGGCATTTGCCCTTGACCGGAATTGAACTCGAGACTCTTCAGTCTGCAGGCCAACGTTCTATCCACTGAGCCAAACAGGCGAGGGCCTCATTTATGTCGATGAAGAAATCAAGGCTAGAAGGGTCAAGACGTTTCCCAAGGACCACGTGGCTTCTGACTCGTAGGAAGGGCTCAGCAAGGTGCTGTTGCTGCTCTTACCAGGACTTTTGTCCGCAGAGTTTGTGAAGATGATGTCTCGCTGAGGAGGTTCTGGGAACGCCAGCCGCTCCCCGCCTGGTGACGGGGATCAAGCATGAGGATGAGGACAGAATGCTCTTGGGGAGGGCGGGAGGGGGACTGGGAACTGGAATGAGGTTGGTGGGAAAGTGAGCGCCTTGCCCTGGTTGGGGGTGGGGGTGGGGGTGGGTGACATCTCTAGAACTGGATTAAGGAGGAAGAATCCATGAATGGAATGGGAACGGGACTGGGGTCCAGTTGCCGCTCCAAAAATTCCAGCGACGAACGCCATCTTTTGAGGCCACATCATCCCACCTCCCTGCCACCTGCCCGCCTCTCCCCCAGCCTCCTCTTGCGTGGAGTGGTCTGTTCGCCTCACCAAGCTCAGCACGTAGTTCTACCCTCCCCTTCCTCCTCCCTCTGCCTCCCAGCCCTCCCTCCGTCCCGGGGCAAGAGGAGGGCTGCCCATCGCAGGCCAGACGCAGGGCACCCGGTAAGACTGGGCTGGGAGATGGTTTGTTCAAGGTGCGCCCACGTGAGTGTACCCTCCCTCTCCTGTCCTTGATTTCGGCGGGCGCAGTCTGCGTTCCCCTCTGGCTTCCGGCTTCCTTGTCCTGGTGTAAGAGACTCCGGCCACTGAATTAAACGACAGATCAGATTATCAAGGTTTAGGCTAAGCCGATCCCCAGGGAACTAATCCCCCGCGAAATGTCATCCTGCAAAGAGAGAGAGGGCACCGCAGCCTCCAAACCCGTGGCCGCGCCTGGTTCCCGGAGCGCTGGCTGGGAGCCCCGCCCCGCCCCGCCCCGCCCGCCCTCTGCCGGGGCTGCGCGGGGAGATCCCTCCCGGGAGCTGGGCAGTGGGCTCCGGGCTCCACCCCCGACCCCCGGACACAGGTCCAGGCTGCGGAACCGGAACCGGAGGCGTCGTCCTCCTCGCCTCTACCTAGGCGCAGGACGCGGCGGTAACGCAGAGCCCCTCCCGGTGCAGAGCGCAGTTCACGCCTCCTCCCCGCCTCGCTCACGTCTGAAATCCAGCAGGAAGATGTGCAGAATGGCTCACCCGGCCCAATAGCCTTGTTGCACAGAATTAAACATTTTAAAAAGTGGATCAGCCCTGCCGACGTGGCTCAGTGATTGAGCGCCGACCTAGGAACCAGGAGGTTACGGTTTGATTCCTGGTCAAGGGCTCATGCCCAGGTTTCGGGCTCCGTCCCCGGCAGGGGGCGTGCAGGAGGCAGCCGATCAATGGTTCTCTCTCATCACGGATGTTTCTCACTCTCTCTCTCCCTCTCCCTTCCTCTCTGAAATCAATAAACATATGTTAAAAACACACACTAAAAGTCTGTGGGTTTTTATTTTTTATTTTTAAAGTGGAATCAGACTAATGTATTTCCTAACCCAGTGGTTCTCAACCTTCTGGCCCTTTAAATACAGTTCCTCATGTTGTGGCCCAACCATAACATTATTTTCGTTGCCACTTCATCACTGTCATGTTGCTACTGTGATGAATCGTCATGTCAATAGCTGATATGCAGGGTGGTCTTAGGCGACCCCTGTGAAAGGGTCGTTCAACCGCCAAAGGAGTCGCGACCCACAGGTTGAGTAATAATTACTGAGGCCTGTCATGGTCCTTCACCGTCCTGAGACCATTGCATTTGAAGCTTCCCACCCTTCACTCCCTTTCTCCTCCCTCTACCCTCCTGCTACCCTTCATTTGCTCAGCAGCGATGCATGACGTGCTTGTCATGTGCAAGGCTCGCCTCCAAGCCCACACCCCAGGCCCAGGAGCTTGCATTGTAACGGGAGGAGACAGCCACGGAGCAAAGTAAAGGAGCAAATGTAACTGTATTGAGAACGTTGGAAGGTGGTAAGAGATATGGGGGCGGGGGCGAATGGAACAGAGAAGGGGCTTGAGGGGCTCTGGGAAGGCAGAGGAGTCCTCATCCCACAGGGGCCCCGGGGGCATGACTGTGAGCATCTGGGACACGGGGCAGGGTGTGTGCAAAGGCCCCGAGGCAGGAATGTGCCTGGAGTGTCGGAGGAATGGCCGGGAGGCCAGGTGGCTGGAGAGGGTGGGCGGTGGTGTGGGAGGCAGCTAGACAGACATGAGCAGAGCAGGGACGGTGGGCCAGGTACAGAAGGTCAAGGGTGAAAAGCCCTAAGGGCCCAACAACAGACAACTGGGGGGGGGGGCCTTGTCCCAGGGCGATCTGTGCTCTGGTAGCACATCGCTGGCTGTGCGGTTTGGACCCCCTGACCATTTCCTCCCTGGAGACAACATCCAGGCCTCCGTGTATCTCAGCTCCAGGCCCAGAAAACCAGACAAGGGAGGCCAGGGCCATGGCTCCTCTCAGGACCAGCTACCTGGAATAATGGCCCCTGTCCTGGTGCCGGCCAAACAGTGGGGGCTCCAATCCTGAAAGGACACATCTGGAAAGCAGCTGGATAATCTATTGAGATCTTCCCCTGGGACCTCCCCCCAAATCTCCACCCTTAACCGCTTAGGATGGAGGACCCACTCACTGTGTTCTCCCTCCCAGGAGCACACCCACGTCTTTCCCTTCTCCCTCTGGCTCCCCCAGGCGTGTTCCCATTCCCTTCCTCGGTCCCCAGCTCTGAGGGCCCTTCTTTGGCCGCCGTAACTTGTTTTCTGAGCCCATTGCTTCACCACTCATTTCTTCCACCTCTGTGATTTTCTAAATAAACTAGGGGCCCAGCTCGAGAAATCGAGTGCCCGGCCCAACCGTGCCCGCCTTGCCACGCCCACCTTGCCGCCCCGCCCGCCCACGGGCCACCGGCCTTGCTGTGATCGGAGCCTGTGGGCCGCAAGGGAGGGACCAAGAGGTACTCCATGCACCTCCTGGTGACTGGTCGATTGGTTGTTCCGGCGTTATGGTGTCATGATGTTACGGTGTTACGGCCACAGGCCTTTTATAATATAGATGTCCTCTTATGGTTTGAGTCTTGGCTCTGAATTCTTTCTCAGCCAGAACTCAAATTCCAATTGCTGAACCCAAATCCAGTCTGACCCACTGGTCTAACACCGGGTGCCGTCCCCACCCCTGCCAACAGCAAGGGGTCAGCGCGGATCCACGCGAGTCTGTTCTTCGAGGCCATTTTAAGGATCTTGGAGGGTTCAGAGCAGAGGAGTGACATGATCTAGACCCGCCTTTCAAAGCTGACTTCTGCTTCCTGTCCCAGCTCCATCCCGTTCCATCTCTACACCTGCCCACTCACCCACCCACCACCCACTCCCTCCCTCACCCAGTCAGTATCATATTTGCTGAGTCCCTACTGTGTGCCTGGCACTGTCAGGTGAGGGAAGTAGAGCAGTGGTAAGGGACTTGACCTCCAGGAGCTTATATTTTATTTTATTTTATCCTGCCTCATGATGAGTGAGGCGGAGAAACAGATTTAAAACTTTTTTTATTGTATGAAGGTAATAACATTTCATTCATAAATGATTGATCTTATTTATGAATGAGTTCAGTGAATCCTATGAATTTGACCTCCCCACCTGTGTATCCCGTGTGGCTAGTGGC